>NC_048580.1:7500-285000 GCF_013265735.2 Oncorhynchus mykiss | reverse complement strand
TTGAACTGTGATTGACCACACACTTCAGCACAGTAGGTGGCGGAATGACGCTTTAACGTCTGTTTGCGGACCGCCATTTTGTCGAAGTCGGAGAAGAAGTCTGACACCGTAAACATTGCGTCAGGAGGCCGGAGAAGGGACCGTCTGGTTTCCAAGGTAATGTTGGTTACGAATAACGGTCGCAAATACATGTTCGTGTTAACGCAGAGTGAACCTTTTTGTTCATTGGTAATTGCAATTGTGTAATAGATGTGGGTCGTTAGCTGTCAAGTTTGATAGCTATCTAGCTTGCATAGCATATTTTGGATAGCTGGCTTGCTAGCTAGGTAGATAACGTTAATTTACAAATGGCCAACGTTAGATATCGTCATAGCTAACATCCTATGTTTTGGTCATGTTCAGTGTTGTCTACTAACGTTATATCCCAACTAAAGTTAGATAAGTTAGCTGGTTGGCTAAACTAGCTGGCTGGGTAGCTAGCGTAGCTACTTTACTAAGCTAGCTATCGTTAGCTGGCTGCTGTTGATACGAGGTGAATTGCTAACGTTAGTTAGTTGGCTGGTGAGAGGTAGCTAGGTTAGCTTGCACTCGCAAAGTTGACATTATTCCTGAAACTGTGTGGACATTATTTAATCAGTCAAACCTAACTGTTTGGTTTGCTACTCTAGCCAGAGGTTGGTAGCTTAATATGTTATATTTGTCAGACGGCAACAGATCATTGTTAACTATCCAAGTTAGCTAACGACTTTGACACTTGCACAAACGTTTAGATAGCTAGAGAAACTCAGATCTTAGCTAGCTCAATCATATTTTTGTCTGTCTTGCTAGGTAAGGAACCATTTAGATAATGAAATCAGTAACTAGTAGTGTTTTGGCATGTGTCTTGTAGTAGGGGCCTTTATCCTTGAGGTCATCTGGAAATATAAGGGTGTGCATTATTAGTCCTCTGAGGGTTTATTTATAAGAGCTGTTAGAGGTCACTGGAACAGCAGACACACTGGTTGAGAGTGGACCTGTCTGAGTCCTAAATGGCTCCCTATTCCCAAATAGTCCATAGAGCTCTGGTTTTGAGTGCACTATAGTAGTGCACTATATAGTGGAGAGTGACATTTGGGACTTATTCCAAGGGATATGTTTTTAGGACTGGGGGTGGGGTTTTTGGCAGTGTACCTGGTAGTTAGTCACAACTAGCCAGCAATGTTATGCAGAGGAGAGGGACATGGGGTTATGTTTTGAGGACAGGGGTGGGGTATGTTTTTAGGACAGGGGACTTTGTTTGGGCAGTGTACTTGGTAGTTATGTATACCTAGCTAGTTCTAGACAGATTGGCTAACTGGATCTGCATTGTCTATGCCAGTCAATTTCAGTGATCATCGCTTATTATTACCCAACTAGTATGTCTGACATTGAGAGACATCAGGGAGTATTGCACTCTTGTTCTCAACTAGCTTACCTGGTTAAATAAAGGTGAAAAAACAAACAAACAAAAAAACTAGCAGATGATGTCCAGAGCTTCTTGACATAAGAACAGCGATTACTCACCTCAAACTGGACAAAGATTTTTTTTAATTTTATGAGTCCAACGTTAAGGAAATACTGCTTTCTTGAGATCAGCCCCAAATCCCAGTCATTCACGGGAAGAAAAGACTGAGAAAACGGGGGCGGAGGTTGGGGTGCCATGTGAGAATTCGTAGGCGAGTGGGTAAACCACCACTACCATCAGTACTATTGGCAACATGCAATCATTGGGAAAATAAACTTGATCTAGGATTAAGTCTATCCTACCAAAGGGATATTCAACTAATATCTTATGTGTCACCGAGTCGTGGCTGAACGACGACATGGATAATATAGAGCTGGCTGGGAGGGGTGTATGTGTATTTGTCAATAACAGCTGGTGCGCAATGTCTAATATTAAAGAAGTCTCAAGGTATTGCCCGCCAGTAGACCACACTATCTACCAAGAGGAGTTCTCATCTATATTATTCGTAGCTGTCTATTTACCACCACAAACTGATGCTGGCGCTAAGACTCCACTCAATGAGCTGTGTAAGGTCATAACCAAACAAGAAAATGCTCATCCAGAAGCGGTGCTCCTAGTGGCCGGGGACTTTATTGCAGGGAAACTTAAATCTGTTTTACCTAATTTCTACCAGCATGTCACATTGAACGGTACCCCCTGTTTATAGCCTCGTTATTTCATTGTATTACTTTTTATTTTATTTCCTACTTTATTTAGCAAATATTTTCTTAACTCTATTCCTTGAACTGCATTGTTGGTTAAGGGCTTGTAAGTAAGCATTTCATGGTAAGGTCAACACCTGTTGTATTCAGCATTTCATGATGATAAGGTCAACAGCTGTTGTATTCAGCATTTCATGATGATAAGGTCAACAGCTGTTGTATTCAGCATTTCATGATAAGGTCAACAGCTGTTGTATTCAGCATTTCATGATGATAAGGTCAACAGCTGTTGTATTCAGCATTTCATGATGATAAGGTCAACAACACCTGTTCTATTCGGCGCATGTGGCAAATACTATTTGATTTGACTTAAGGTCATTAACCATGATGTTGAAACTGAGTAGACTGCAAACATTCCACTGGCAGCATTTCCCCCCAGATGGTTTTCAAAGAGAGAGGTCATATTGTCTGGAGTGAATACCTTTCCAGGCCAGACCTAGGCTGAAGCCTTTTCAAACTCAGAGTTTACCTTTTACTTCTTATGACAAATGGACTTAGTTTTGCATGATAGTCCCATATCTACAGAGTAGGAAAGTGGCAGTTAAATTGGTCTCCCTTCCCTCCCCTCTGCCAGTCAGTTGTGTTGTTGCTTCTGTCTACTTTCTGATGTATCAGTGTGCTGTTAACTGACTAGCTTTGAGATGGATTGTGGGGACCCAGAGGTTGCCCTGGCTCTCTCACCCAGAGGTTGCCCTGGCTCTCTCACCCAGAGGTTGCCCTGGCTCTCTCACCCAGAGGTTGCCCTGGCTCTCACCCAGAAACACACACACGTCTTGACTTCTTGCCATAAGGAAACACACTCTCACACATACTTCTTGACCAGGCTCTATCTGAACTACAGTCTGCCTTCATTGTATTACATCAAAACTTTATTGACCTGAAATGAGTATTGATTGCAGGTAACTAAGTATATGATGTTCTCTAGAGCGCATAAAAATAAGTCTGATCATTTAATCATTTGTACTGTTGATTGTGTCCACATTGATCGTGTCCGTGCTTACAAATACCTCCGCATCTGGATGGATGAAAAGCTGCCTTTTCTAAATCATATTGTTCACTTAAACTGCATCCAACAACTTTAATGAAGTGTCAGCTGCGTTCATACAGATGTCGCCATAGTCTACGACCGATAGGACTGTCAACTGAATAATCTGCTTTCTACTATTTAGCGAGAGGCAGGACCTTATAGAAGCTGCCATTTTTCTTCTCAGGTTCTTGACTAATCAGATCAAATTTTATTTGTCACATGCACTTAATACAACAGGTGTACACCTTAGAGTGAAATGCATAAGGACTCGTAAATAAGCATTTCACTAATACCTGTTGTATTTGGCACATGCGACAAATAAAATTTGATTTGATTAGTCAAGAAGCTGAGAAGAAAAATAGGCTGCTTCTATAAGGTCCTGCCAATAGTGCTCATCACCACGTTTTCTACCAGACAGTTGGTTGGCCCTCTTGGATGTCATCACCACGTTTTCTACCAGACAGTTGGTTGGCCCTCTTGGATGTCATCACCACGTTTTCTACCAGACAGTTGGTTGGCCCTCTTGGATGTCATCACCACGTTTTCTATCAGACAGTTGGTTGGCCCTCTTGGATGTCATCACCACGTTTTCTACCAGACAGTTGGTTGGCCCTCTTTGATGTCATCACTGCGTTCTCTATCAGACAGTTGGTTGGCCCTCTTGGATATCATCACCATGTTCTCTACCAGACAGTTGGTTGGTCCTCTTTGATGTCATCACTGCGTTCACTATCAGACAGTTGGTTGGCCCTCTTGGATGTCATCACTGCGTTCACTATCAGACAGTTGGTTGGCCCTCTTGGATGTCACGTAAGTTGATACATTGCTATGTTTTCATTTTATGAAGTCCTTTTACGAAAAGTCCCATTGTACCCAACATCATTACCAGGGGGTGAAACTTTCACAAAGCGTCAACGGTGTGCTTAAGGACTACCAGGACGCCTCTGAGTGGTCTGGTAGGCTGTGGCCACGTCTCTGAGTGGTCTGGTAGGCTGTGGCCACGTCTCTGAGTGGTCTGGTAGGCTGTGGCCACGTCTCTGAGTGGTCTGGTAGGCTGTGGCCACGTCTCTGAGTGGTCTGGTAGGCTGTGGCCACGTCTCTGAGCGGTCTGGTAGGCTGTGGCCACGTCTGAGTGGTCTGGTAGGCAGTGGCCACGTCTCTGAGTGGTCTGGTAGGCTGTGGCCACGTCTCTGAGCGGTCTGGTAGGCTGTGGCCACGTCTCTGAGCGGTCTGGTAGGCTGTGGCCACGCCCCTGAGCGGTCTGGTAGGCTGTGGCCACGCCCCTGAGCGGTCTGGTAGGCTGTGGCCATGCCCCTGAGCGGTCTGGTAAGCTGTGGCCACGCCCCTGAGCGGTCTGGTAGGCTGTGGCCACGCCTCTGAGCGGTCTGGTAGGCTGTGGCCACGTCTCTGAGCGGTCTGGTAGGCTGTGGCCACGTCTCTGAACGGTCAGGTAGGCTGTGCAGTTTTCAGAAGGCTAGATTTAGGACCACGCCACACCACAGAGCGGGATGACAGGCTGTGTGAAGGCAAAAGTTCTGGAAGGCTGGCTGGATCAGGACGGGAGAGTTGATCGTAGTTCAGAGTTTTAAAATACAACAGAGCAGTTGACTGATGTAGCTGGCACGGTGACTGATGTAGCTGGCACGGTGACTGATGAAGCTGGCACGGTGACTGATGAAGCTGGCACGGTGACTTCTTGGTGACAGGGGCCAGTATTTTCACGTCCGGATGAAATGCATGCCCAAATTCAACTGCCTGCTACTCATCCTCAGAAGATAAGATATGCATATTATTAGTACATTTGGATAGAAAACACTCTAAAACTGTTTGAATCATGTCTGTGAGTATAACAGAACCTATTTAGCAGGCGAAACCCCGAGGAGAAACCATTGTTGTTGTTTTTTTGAGGTCACTCTTTTCAATGCGATTTCATTGGGAATCCAGATTTCTAAGGGACCTTCTTGCAGTTATATTTATTTAAAAATAGTCTGTATGATACATTTCTCATTACTGAAACAGAAGTTCTCTCTACCGCAACTGGCCTTAAATTGTAGCGGTAAATGAGAATGGTGTTGCTGAGGATGAGGAAACTTAGCATGTTTTGCTAACAATAGAGAAGACATGATGACTAAGCACATTTTTATACAATGTACATAATTAGGCATTATTTAAGTATATTTTAATTGATTTAAAATGTTCTAACTTTTTTTCTAATTGTGGAAAACTATCTGTAATGATAATCAATAGTGTCGTGTACGCAGTCTGACAAGAGAATGTTTAACTTTTTAACTGGAGAAATATAAAGATATCTGCTTACCTGGTAGCCATCTTGAAGGTAGTGGCAGATGTGTTGCTTCATTCAAAATCAAACTTTATTTAAAATTCTGTGAGTGTGTGAACAGTCCTTCAAATGTTGTGGAGGTGAGAACGTCAGTCAGGGATACTTCGATTTTCCACTATCTTTTCATTATTATTATACATAAATATTCAGTTATTAATTTCTGTCATTTGAAAACATCTAGTAGAACATCCATTAATTTTTTCCAGAATATTTTCATTGAAATTACTCTTTGTGCAAGGTAGAGAACACTATTTTTATTATGATATTTTGTTATATTACTAACTTCCATGTTTTACATTTAAAATCATTACTTGGTATTTGAATGGTTTCACGAGAATGACCCGGGTAGACCTACAGTAGCTACAGTCTGGGATCTGGCAATGATGGTCATTTCAATTATTCAACCATTGATTCTGTTCTTGGATAATATATTGTAGAAATATACACCAAGGTCATTCTTTGCCATGCTTCATTTTAGGAGGATCAGAGAGTGACAGGGGTTTCAGCAGGATCAGGCAGCCAGGGAAGACCAGTCTGTGACAGAGGTGAGGTGAATTTTTACAAATAGAACACTTTATTCTCTGTGCATTAAACACTGGACAAGCTAGATGCTATTCTGACAAACCTCAAAAGTTGATTTGCAAACTGTATCAAGGGTTGATACAGGCTTTTCCCAATGACACCACATGTCGAACAAAAATGTGAGGTAGACCAGGTAGAAGCTGATGATGAGTAGATGCAGATGTTTGAATCCCCAGTCATGTTCATATCTCAGACATAAATTCAGTTTATGACCATCCCATAGAACATGCTATATGCTGGGTTTCGATGACCATCCCATAGAACGTGCTATATGCTGGGTTTCGATGACCATCCCATAGAACGTGCTAAATGCTGGGTTTCGATGACCATCCCATAGAACGTGCTATATGCTGGGTTTCGATGACCATCCCATAGAACATGCTATATGCTGGGTTTCGATGATGGCGCAGACAGACATGGCAGTATTTAAAAAATATTTGTGTTATTTCTTACATGATTAGCCAAGAATGTTTTTTTGTGTTACATACAGCCGGAAATAACTTTTGGATATCAGCGTGGTGGTAACTCTTCAGCATTACGACCATGAATACGACTTTCCCGAATTGGATCCTTTGTTCGTACCCTCCAGGGCAATTGAACTTATCCCAGAGGCTGCTCCAAGACGCCGCCGGCGGAGAAGCGGTATTCGAGGTGGATTTCTATTACTCGCTAATGTTCAGTCTCTGGACAATAAAGTAGACAAGCTCAGGATGAGGATCACCTTCCAGAGAAACATAAGGGATTGTAACATACTCTGTTTCACGGGAACATGGCTCTCTCGGGATATACTGTCCCCATCCATACAGCCAGCTGGGTTCTCAGTCCATCGCGCAGACAGGAATTAAGAACTCTCTGGGAAGAAGAAAGGCAGTAGTGTATGTTTCATGATTAACTACTGTGATTGTGACATACAGAAACTCAAGTCCTTTTGTTCACCCGACCTAGAATACCTCAATCAAATGCCGACTGTATTACCTCCCAAGAGGTAGTCACAGCCATTTATATTCCCACGATGGCCCTCAAGGAACTGAGGCCGCATTTATTGTAGCTGAGGATTTTAACAAAGCAAATTTGAGGAAAACTCTACCGAAGTTCTATCAACACATTGACTGTAGTACTCGCGCTGGAAAACCACTCAACCACTGCTACTCCCCCTTCCGGGATGCCTACTAGGCCCTCCCCCGCCCTCCCTTCGGCAAATCGGGTCACAACTCTATTTTTGTCCTCCCCCCTTCCTATAGGCAGAAGCTCAAACAGAAAGTACCCGTGCTTAAAGGTTGGTCACACCAGCGTTGATTAATCGGAATCCAAGCTTCAAAACTGTTTTGATCAAACGGACTGGGATGTGTTCCGGTAGCCTCTGAGAATAACATTGACTTATACACGGACACAGTGACTGAGTTCATCAGGAAGTATATAGGGATGTTATTCCCACTGTGACTATTAAAACCTACCCAAAACAGAAACCGTGGATAGATGGCAGCATTCGAGCAAAACTGAAAACATGAACCACCACATTTAACCATGGCAAAGTAACTGGGAATATGGTTGAATACAAGTCAGTATAGTTATTATCTCCGAAAAGGCAATCAAACAGGCAAAATGTCAGTACAGAGACAGTGGAGTGGAAATTCAGCAGCTCAGACACGAGATGTATATGGTAGGGATTACAGACGTTCTACAGACAATCATGGATTACAAAGGAAAAACCAGCCATGTTGCAGACACTGAAATCTTACTCCGGGGCAAGCTAAAAACCTCAAATTGGGCGAATAAGGTGAACACAGTGCCTCCAAAGCGGCCAGACTCCCAAGGACTGTGGGCTCTCGTTCTCCGTGGCCGACGTGAGTAAGACATTTTAAGCGTGTTAACCCTCGCAAATGACATCCCTAGCCGCATCCTCAGAGCATGTGGAGACCAGCTGGCTGGAGCGTTTACGGACATATTCAATCTCTCCCTGTCCGTCTGCTGTCCCCACATGCTTCAAATTGTCCACCATTGTCCCTGTACCCAAGAAAGCAAAGGTAGCTGAGCTGAACGACTATCTTCAGTCATCATGAAGTGCTTTGAGAGACTAGTCAAGGATCATATCACCTCCACCCTACCTGACACCCTAGACCCACTCCAATTTGCTTACCGCCCAAATAGGTCCACAGACGATGTAATCGCAATCGCATTGTCCTATCCCATCCGGACAAGAGGAATACCTATGTAAGAATGCTGTTCATTGACTATAGCTCAGCATTCAACACCATAGTACCCTCCAAGCTCATCATTAAGCTCAAGGGCCTGGGTCTGAACTCCACCCTGTGCAACTGGGTCCTGGACTTTCTGACGGGTCGCCCCGAGGTGGTGAAGGTAGGAAACAACACCTTCACTTCGCTGATCCTCAACATGGGGGCCCCACAATGGTGCGTTCTGAGCCCTCTCCTGTACTCCCTGTTCACCCATGACTGCATGGACAAGCACGCCTCCAACTCAATCATCAAGTTTGCAGACGACTCAACAGTGGTAGGCCTGATTAGCAACAACGACGAGACGGCCTACAGGGAGGAGGTGAGGGCCCTCGGAGTGTGGTGTCAGGAAAATAACCTCTCCCTCAACAAAACGAAGGAGCTGATCGTGGACTTCAGGAAACAGCAGAGGGAGCACCCCCCTATCCATATCAACAGGACCGTAGTGGACAAGGTGGAAAGCTTCATTTTCCTCTGCGTACATATCTCTGACAATCAGTTTTTATGCGCCACTCTTTTTAGTGTTATGTTGTCAGAGGGTGTAAGGAGGCCATCGTAAAGGGGACATTTGGATTTAGAGGCCCAACCAGTGACCACCTCCTAGCAGAGGCCCAACCAGTGACCACCTCCTAGCAGAGGCCCAACCAGTGACCACCTCCTAGCAGAGGCCCAACCAGTGACCACCTCCTAGCAGAGGCCCAACCAGTGACCACCTCCTATAATACCCTCCTAGTGTTGTAACTTTAATGTGTTACAGAGTTAATGTTTAAGTTTATTCTTTGAGCTGTATCTAAAGATATTTCTTTAGATTTATTTGCATATGTAATTATATTGGGTTGTGTTGAATTACGCTTTTTGACTGCAAGTCCCAGAATGCCTTGCGAGAGGAATGAGTGATAACGCGCCAATTATGTGCAGGTGCTATGGATTGTGGCTGACTTTCCAACAGCATCTTACCTGCATTGCTCTGTACCAAAACAATTGTTGTTAAATGTAACGTAAACAAGTATTCTTACTAAAATAAGCTTTCGTATCAAACCCGACGTCCCGAGTCATTACTAAGAAGTTAGTTAATCTAAAAGTTTGGTGCCGAAACCCGGGAATATGAGCTGCGACGAAGAAGTGGCTGAAATGGCTGAGGAGGAACGTCGGCATGAAGCAGAAAGAATGAGACGAAAGCGGGGTACCATTCGAGGCGCAACAACGCGGATTTTGAATCAGATTGACGTGGAAATATCCCAGTCAAATCCGGATACCGATCACTTGAGTACATTGTTGGAATTGCTATCCGCTAAGGAGGACAGTTTGTTTGAGCTCGATCGTGGAATTGAACAGTTAACGCCATTGGACGGATTGGAGGCAGAGATTGCATGCACGGAGGATTACAAAGAACGCATTATCATGCTGAAGAGCCGTGCACAAAGAGTGATAACGAAGAAACAGGACGTCAATCCACTACCAGCCCGGGTGAGTGACGCTAACTCAAACATATCACAGAGACAATCAGTAAGGCTACCGAAGTTGATTATTGAGAAATTCTATGGAGATGTCAGTATGTGGCAGGAGTTTTGGAGCCAATATGATACTGCTATTCACAACAATGATTCACTGTGTAAAAAAGAGAAGTTTACCTATCTGAAAACATATCTCACTGGACCAGCTGCAAAGGCAGTAGCAGGACTGATGTTAACAGACAGTAACTATGATAATGCAATCACTCTACTCAAGAGCAGATTTGGAAGGAAAGATCTTGTGATTAGTGCTCATATGTCAAAGCTGCTGAATCTCACACCTGTGAAGAAATCCTCTGATCTAAATGCATTGAGGCAGCTATATGATGAATGTGAAATTCAGATTAGGAGCCTGGAATCACTGGGTGTAGTGTCAGAAACCTATGGAAGCCTACTATTCCCAATCTTACTGCAGATGATTCCAGAGGACATAGCTCTTGACTATAGTCGTCAGAGGGGAGTAGATGATGAATGGAAAGTGTCTGAGATTATCAGTTTCCTACAGAAAGAGGTTCAGAGCAGGGAGAGAGCGCTACAAATGACAAGATCATACAACCAACAGAAAGAGAGCAAACCATGGAACAAGTCATGCTTCTCCAATGAAATGAAAACAAAAAGACCCAACATGCCCTCTGCTGCAGCACTGCATACAACCAGCCAGAAGGAACAGCAAACGTGTCTATTTTGTGACAGTGCAGACCACAAATCAGAAAACTGCACTGACTACAATATTGCTACACGCAAAGAGAAACTAAAGAACATGGGAAGATGCTTTGTATGTTTAGGACAGAGACACATAGCAAAATTCTGTAAAGTCAAAGATGTGTCATGTGCAACATGTGGAAGCAGACATCACATTGCGGTTTGTACCAGTAAGAGGAGGGAGGTGCAACCCCCTACTGTTTCTGTAGATGCTGTTGTTTCCTCAGTTATTCCCCATTCAGTGAAGATGAAACCAGATGGACAGAACACTGTGTTGCTACAAACGGCAAAGGCATGGGTAGAAGGCCCATCGGGCAGGAAGATAGCTCGTTGCTTACTAGATGGAGGCAGTCAGAGAAGCTTCATACATGAAAACCTTGTGAAGGGCTTGAAGCTACCAGTAATCAGACAAGAGGCACTCACTCTTCACACGTTTGGCTCCTCTGCCCCAGCAACGTCCCAACGCAACACAGTGAAAGTCATCTTGGAGAATGTCTGGGACAAACAGCAGAGAATAGAGATAGAGGCAATTGAAACCCCACAAGTGTGCACAGCTGTGATGAAGGTTCCTGGTGAACGGATTCAGCATGAGCTCAGTAAAAGGGGACTGCAGCTCGCAGACTTTCCAGGAGATGACAATGATCCTGAACTCTCTGTCCTGATAGGAGCAGACTACTACTGGCAGATAGTATCAGGCAGAGTGGAGCGACTGACGGAGACGCTAGTTGCTTTAGAGAGCACCTTTGGATGGTCGGTGCAGGGACCCGTGTCCATGTCAAGTGTCGCCGAGGCAACTTGCATGTTCATCCCACTTGATGAAGACACACTAGTCTCCAAGCAATTGCATGCATTCTGGGAGCTTGAGTCTCTGGGTATTCTAAGCGAGAAAACACATAACTCAGAGGAAACCGAGGCTCTACAAAGGTTTGAGGAAACAACCACCTTCAAAGATGGGCGATACCATGTGGAGTTGCCATGGAAACGAGAAATGCCAGAACTCCAAGACAACTATAGAATCGCCAAGAAACGGTTTGAATGTCTGAAGAAAAGGCTGAAGAAGGATGTGACGTTGTACAGCAGATACAATGAAGTAGTAGAAGACTACTTACAACAAGATATGGCAGAGGACGTGCCCAAGGACAACGCATCAAGTGCAGACAACGTAAAATACTACTTACCTCACCATGCAGTACTCAGAGAAGATAAGGTGACAACAAAACTGAGAGTGGTGTTTGATGCCTCGTCCCATGAAGATGGCTGTCCATCTCTCAATGACTGTCTACTCACAGGACCGAACCTGAATCCGGATCTGCTCAGCGTTCTGATAAAGTTCAGACTACATGAGATCGCATTCATGGCAGACATCAAGAAAGCTTTCCTGCAGATATCCCTAGCAGAGAGAGACAGAGACGCCGTGAGATTTCTATGGCTCACTGGCCCACCAAGGGGAGAAAATGAAGAGGAGCTGCGTGTGCTGAGGATGAAAAGAGTGGTATTTGGAGCTTCCCCAAGTCCATTTTTGCTGGCAGCTACAATCAGGAAGCATCTGAAACAATATGAAACAGAACAACCAGAAGTTGTAGAGATACTGAGAGAGTCACTCTACGTAGATGACTTCATTGCAAGTTCACGCAATGTTGAAGAAGCTTACCTTGTGACAACAACTGCAAAGCGAATGCTGTCGAATGCAGGCATGGACCTCTGCAAGTGGATGACCAATTCTCCTGAATTGAAAACAAAATGGGAGGAGAGTACGACAACTGACCACCCATTGACGCTAGAAACACAAGGATTAGTGCTGAAGGTTTTAGGTTTAGTATGGAGGCCGGAAACGGATGACTTTGTGTTTGACCTCAGGCCGCTACTGAGCATTCTAAGGCAAAAGGAAAACACAAAGAGAAGTGTTCTGCAGTCGTCTGCACGTATCTTCGACCCTCTTGGTTTCTTAACTCCCTTCACCATCAGGATCAAGTGCATGTTCCAGGAAATGTGGGAGAGGGGACTCAGCTGGGATGAAGAATTACCACCTGATCTGACACGAGAATGGCAACAGTGGTGTTCAGAACTACCCCAGTTACACCAGCTCACCATACCAAGGTGGTACAGAACAGACATGCGGCCACAGAATAACCACACCCTGAAACTACACGTGTTCTGTGATGCAAGTGAAAGGGCTTACAGTGCAGTAGCTTACTTGCAAGGTGAGTCACAAGACAGGGAAACAACAAGTCTAGTCGCATCCAAGTCCAGGGTAGCCCCACTTAAGAAAATGACGCTGCCACGCCTGGAGCTCATGGGAGCTGTGATTGGAGCGAGACTAGCAAACAACTTGATGACCACACTGAAAATGGAAGAAAAACAGATTAACATGTGGACAGACTCGATGATCGTGCTGCATTGGATTTGCAGCTCAGCTCAGAAATGGAAACAGTTTGTTGCGAACAGAGTGACGGAGATCCAGTCCTTGACCAATCCAGAGTCATGGTCACATATTGAAGGGAAAACTAATCCAGCTGACCTCCCTACAAGAGGACAAACTGTTAGAAACTTGACACAGAGCGAGCTATGGTGGAATGGACCCAGAATTCTGACATCACCCAATCAGTCCGAAGAGACTGATGATAACAAGGTTCCGGAAGAGGTGAATATAGAACTCAAGTCCAGTTGCCAGGTTACTGTACAACTCGCAGCAAACAGCACAGACAGCACTGAACCTGTGTTGGAGCTTGAAAGGTACAGCAAACTGAAAAGAGTGTTCAGAGTCACCGCCTGGATAAAGAGATTCATAGCCAATGCTCGTACAACCATAAAGATGCAAGGTGAACTGACTGCTGACGAACTGTTTGATGCAGAAAAGTACTGGATTAAGGTAACACAACAACAGAGTTTCGGACAGGAGATCAAACTACTGAAGGCAGGAAAAAGCCTAAACAATGACTGTAAAATCAGAGAACTGAAACCTTTCCTGGACGAACACGAACTACTCAGTGTAGGAGGAAGACTGCAACAGTCCAACTTCACATTCAGAGAGCAGCACCCATGGGTTCTGCCCAATAAGTCCAGATACTCAGAAATGCTGATACAGTACCAACATGAGAAGGTGATGCATTCTGGAGCAAGAGACACTCTAGTACAAATCAGAGAGCGATACTGGATCTTGAGTGCTAGGCAGCTAGTCAAGAGCACAGTGGCAAGATGTATAGTGTGCAAGAGATTCAAGGCAAGGGCCGGACAGCAGGTCACTGCGCCTTTACCAAAAGACAGAATAACTGAATCCCCACCATTCGAAGTCACAGGTGTGGATTTTGCAGGACCGCTCTATGTGAAAGAAAATGGTTCTGTGAAGAAGTCATACATTGCACTGTTCACTTGTGCTGTAACCAGAGCAGTGCATTTGGAACTGGTCTCAGATCAGTCAACAGAGACATTCTTGTTAGCTCTAAAAAGATTCATCTCAAGGAGAGGATTATGCAAGGTAATCTACTCAGACAATGCAAAAACGTTCAAGAGAGCTGATCAGGACTTGAAAGAGCTGTGGAAGGCAATTGAAGAGCCCCAACTATTGGCGTTCTTCTCAGAAAGGGGCATCACCTGGAGGTTCATTGCAGAGCGAGCAGCCTGGTGGGGCGGATTCTGGGAAAGACTCGTCAGGTCAGTAAAAACATGCCTGCGAAAGGTTCTTGGGAGAGCTTCACTTAATTTTGAAGAGATATGCACAGTCCTGACAGAGGTTGAAGCTATCCTAAATTCTAGGCCTCTGACCTTCGTGCACAATGAGGTGGATGAACCACAACCCCTGACCCCAGCACACTTCCTGGTGGGTAAAAGACTAACCTCTTTGCCTCCAAAGCCATTTCCAGCTGACACTCAGCACCCAACGTTAAACAAGGGGGAAATGACACGCAGATGGAAGTACAGGCAGAGACTTGTGACCAGTTTCTGGAACAGTTGGCGAAGGGACTACTTGCTGGATCTAAAGTCAGCACACCGCGGTGACACACCACAGCCTACCCCACTGAAAGCGGGTGACGTTGTACTCATTGGAGAAGATAACCTACCCAGACAAACCTGGAAACTAGGAAAGATTGAGGAACTGTTTCCAGGCCGAGATGGCTTAGTTAGATCATGTTCAGTTCGTACTGCTTCAGGGACTTTGTTGAGGAGACCTATTCAGTTGATATACTGCCTAGAGATCTAGATGAACACAATTGTTCATCGGGGGGGAGGATGTTGTAACTTTAATGTGTTACAGAGTTAATGTTTAAGTTTATTCTTTGAGCTGTATCTAAAGATATTTCTTTAGATTTATTTGCATATGTAATTATATTGGGTTGTGTTGAATTACGCTTTTTGACTGCAAGTCCCAGAATGCCTTGCGAGAGGAATGAGTGATAACGCGCCAATTATGTGCAGGTGCTATGGATTGTGGCTGACTTTCCAACAGCATCTTACCTGCATTGCTCTGTACCAAAACAATTGTTGTTAAATGTAACGTAAACAAGTATTCTTACTAAAATAAGCTTTCGTATCAAACCCGACGTCCCGAGTCATTACTAAGAAGTTAGTTAATCTAAAACCTAGCAGAGGCCCAACCAGTGACCACCTCCTATAATACCCTCCTAGCAGAGGCCCAACCAGTGACCACCTCCTATAATACCCTCCTAGCAGAGGCCCAACCAGTGACCACCTCCTAGCAGAGGCCCAACCAGTGACCACCTCCTAGCAGAGGCCCAACCAGTGACCACCTCCTATAATACCCTCCTAGCAGAGGCCCAACCAGTGACCACCTCCTAGCAGAGGCCCAACCAGTGACCACCTCCTAGCAGAGGCCCAACCAGTGACCACCTCCTAGCAGAGGCCCAACCAGTGACCACCTCCTATAATACCCTCCTAGCAGAGGCCCAACCAGTGACCACCTCCTATAATACCCTCCTAGCAGAGGCCCAACCAGTGACCACCTCCTATAATACCCTCCTAGCAGAGGCCCAACCAGTGACCACCTCCTATAATACCCTTCTAGCAGAGGCCCAACCAGTGACCACATCCTATAATTACCCTCCTAGCAGAGGCCCAACCAGTGACCACCTAGCAGGGATAATACAGGGGCCTGAGGAGCTGTCAACAGCCGAACAGAAATTAACCCCAGAGGGCTGTCTTCATACCTCCTTCTCATCTTAATTTCTACTCAGAGTGAATGATTTTTCAACATACTCACACCTACAATGGTGCTTTACTTGCAATGACTGTGATGTGGGTTTTGACCTTGCTTAGTTGAATGCATTTGACTAAGTCGTTCTGGTTAAGACTGTGATGGTGTAGGAATGCTGTAACATCTAACCTCTCTCTCTGGGTAGGTAGTGTCTGTCTGAATGGCTGTAACATCTAACCTCTCTGTCTGGGTAGGTAGTGTCTGTCTAAATGGCTGTAACATCTAACCTCTCTGTCTGGGTAGGTAGTGTCTGTCTGAATGGCTGTAACACCTCTCTTCTCTCTCTGTCTGGGTAGGTAGTGTCTGTCTGAATGGCTGTAACATCTGACCTCTCTGTCTGGGTAGGTAGTGTCTGTCTGAATGGCTATAACACTTCTCTCTCTGTCTGAGTAGGTAGTGTGTGTCTGAATGGCTGTAACACCTCTCTTCTCTCTCTGTCTGGGTAGGTAGTGGATGAGGTGGCAGCAGAACACAGGGTGATGGTGTAGCACTGGGTGACGGGCTGCCAGGGTGAGGAGGACAGGTGCGGTGCTAGCTGAGTGGAGGGGCGTGGTGTGGGATGTGGCGCTGGACGACCCACTTGGACGGAGGGCCGCGGAGGGTGAACCATGCTGCCGTCTCCATGGGACACAAGGTGTACTCCTTCGGAGGGTACTGCTCTGGAGACGACTATGAGACGCTGAGACAGATAGATGTACATGTCTTCAACACAGGTAGGTTATTGTTATAGACCAAACAGAGCTCGATTATTAATGATATGACTGTCTAGGCTTAGTTCTAACTATGTCCCATGCATGCTAGTCTTTCCCTAAATTACCTCTGGTTCTCTCAACTTCAAATGGCCAGTCCTTTGATATTGAAATCTAACCACTTTCATCTTAAGATCTATCATTTTGCCCTCTGATGTCATGGTGACATCAGGATCTGTCGGTCATTATGAAGTAGTGTAGTTCTTCAGATGAGTGTGGAAGAAAGGAAGTCAATCTGGAAGAGCAGGACGTGGGGAATGGGGTCAGTAGGTATAGAAGAGCAGGACGTGGGGAATGGGGTCAGTAGGTATAGAAGAGCAGGACGTGGGGAATGGGGTCAGTAGGTATAGAAGAGCAGGACGTGGGGAATGGGGTCAGTAGGGAAAGAAGAGCAGGACGTGGGGAATGGGGTCAGTAGGTATAGAAGAGCAGGACGTGGGGAATGGGGCCAGTAGGTATAGAAGAGCAGGACGTGGGGAATGGGGCCAGTAAGTATAGAAGAGCCGGCCGTGGGGAATGGGGTCAGTAGGTATAGAAGAGCAGGATGTGGGGAATGGGGTCAGTAGGTATAGAAGAGCAGGACGTGGGGAATGGGGTCAGTAGGTATAGAAGAGCGGGATGTGGGGAATGGGGTCAGTAGGTATAGAAGAGCAGGATGTGGGGAATGGGGTCAGTAGGTATAGAAGAGTGGGACGTGGGGAATGGGGTCAGTACGTATTGAAGTGGGGAATGGGGTCAGTAGGTATAGAAGAGCGGGACGTGGGGAATGGGGTCAGTAGGTATAGAAGAGCGGGACGTGGGGAATGGGGTCAGTAAGTATAGAAGAGCGGGACGTGGGGAATGGGGTCAGTAGGTTTAGAAGAGCGGGACGTGGGGAATGGGGTCAGTAGGTTTAGAAGAGCGGGACGTGGGGAATGGGGTCAGTAGGTATAGAAGAGCGGGACGTGGGGAATGAGGTCAGTAGGTATAGAAGAGCGGGACGTGGGGAATGGGGTCAGTAGGTATAGAAGAGCGGGACGTGGGGAATGGGGTCAGTAGGTATAGAAGAGCGGGACGTGGGGAATGGGGTCAGTAGGTATAGAAGAGCGGGACGTGGGGAATGGGGTCAGTAGGTATAGAAGAGCGGGACGTGGGGAATGGGGTCAGTAGGTATAGAAGAGCGGGACGTGGGGAATGGGGTCAGTAGGTATAGAAGAGCGGGACGTGGGGAATGGGGTCAGTGGGTATAGAAGAGCGGTACGTGGGGAATGGGGTCAGTGGGTATAGAAGAGCGGGGCGTGGGGAATGGGGTCAGTGGGTATAGAAGAGCGGGGCGTGGGGAATGGGGTCAGTGGGTATAGAAGAGCGGTACGTGGGGAATGGGGTCGGTAGGTATAGAAGAGCGGGACGTGGGGAATGGGGTCAGTGGGTATAGAAGAGCGGGACGTGGGGAATGGGGTCAGTAGGTATGGAAGAGCGGGACGTGGGGAATGGGGTCAGTAGGTATAGAAGAGCGGGACGTGGGGAATGGGGTCAGTTGGTATAGAAGAGCGGGACGTGGGGAATGGGGTCAGTAGGTATAGAAGAGCGGGACGTGGGGAATGGGGTCAGTAGGTATAGAAGAGCGGGACGTGGGGAATGGGGTCAGTAGGTATAGAAGAGCGGGACGTGGGGAATGGGGTCAGTAGGTATAGAAGAGCGGGACGTGGGGAATGGGGTCAGTAAATATAGAAGAGCGGGACGTGGGGAATGGGGTCAGTAGGTATAGAAGAGCGGGGACGTGGGGAACGGGGTCAGTAGGTATAGAAGAGCGGGACGTGGGGAACGGGGTCAGTGGGTATAGAAGAGCGGGACGTGGGGAACGGGGGCAGTGGGTATAGAAGAGCGGGACGTGGGGAACGGGGGCAGTGGGTATAGAAGAGCGGGACGTGGGGAACGGGGTCAGTGGGTATAGAAGAGCGGGACGTGGGGAACGGGGTCAGTGGGTATAGAAGAGCGGGACGTGGGGAACGGGGTCAGTGGGTATAGAAGAGCGGGACGTGGGGAACGGGGTCAGTAGGTATAGAAGAGCGGGACGTGGGGAACGGGGTCAGTAGGTATAGAAGAGCGGGACGTGGGGAACGGGGTCAGTAGGTATAGAAGAGCGGGACGTGGGGAACGGGGTCAGTAGGTATAGAAGAGCGGGACGTGGGGAACGGGGTCAGTAGGTATAGAAGAGCGGGACGTGGGGAACGGGGTCAGTAGGTATAGAAGAGCGGGACGTGGGGAACGGGGTCAGTAGGTATAGAAGAGCGGGACGTGGGGAACGGGGTCAGTAGGTATAGAAGAGCGGGACGTGGGGAATGGGGTCAGTAGGTATAGAAGAGCGGGACGTGGGGAATGGGGTCAGTAGGTATAGAAGAGCGGGACGTGGGGAATGGGGTCAGTAGGTATAGAAGAGCGGGACGTGGGGAATGGGGTCAGTAGGTATAGAAGAGCGGGACGTGGGGAATGGGGTCAGTAGGTATAGAAGAGCGGGACGTGGGGAATGGGGTCAGTAAGTATAGAAGAGCCGACCGTGGGGAATGGGGTCAGTACGTATATTAGATCCGGAGGTCTAACCTCCAGCACCGCTCTTGGGTTCCACACCATCTAGTCCTAATCTGTTTCTAACCTTCGTCTGTCTGCCACACACTCACAGGTGTTTTTCAGCACAGCTGAATAAAGAGAACCTTCACTGCTTGACACTATTTGGGGTGTAATTTTCTCGCCGGAAGATACATTGGTTGGTAGAGCCTGCTGTCTGATCTAAAAATGAGTGAAGTCATGTTTTGTAGCATCAGTTATGGCCTTTTTTCAGGCTAGCAGAGAGTAGATATGGCTGTCCTTGTTCAATAGAGCCATTGGACTTGTCTCAACGATGTTGCTATCTGCCAGGACAATGCGGGATATGTAGGTTGACTCATTTTCCCTGGCTTTGTAAAGACTACAGCCTGACGGGAACCCTACTTCCTTGTTCCCACCCTCAAAGGCAGGCTTTTCAAAACGAGGGCGGTACTAGTTTCTACAGGGAGCTATCTGAGATGGTGAAAACATTACAATCAAATCAAATGTATTTATATAGCCCTTCGTACATCAGCTGATATCTCAAAGTGCTGTACAGAAACCCAGCCTAAAACCCCAAACAGCAAGCAATGCAGGTGTAGAAGCACGGTGGCTAGGAAAAACTCCCTAGAAAGGCCAAAACCTAGGAAGAAACCTAGAGAGGAACCAGGCTATGTGGGGTGGCCAGTCCTCTTCTGGCTTTGCCGGGTGGAGATTATAACAGAACATGACCAGCATGTTCAAATAATAATAAGGCAGAACAGTTGAAACTGGAGCAGCAGCACGGCCAGGTGGACTGGGGACAGCAAGGAGTCATCATGTCAGGTAGTCCTGAGGCATGGTCCTAGGGCTCAGGTCCTCCGAGAGAGAGAGAGAAAGAAAGAGTAGGACAGGAGAAGTACTCCAGATATAACAAACTGACCCTAGCCCCCGACACAAACTACTGCAGCATAAATACTGGAGGCTGAGACAGGAGGGGTCAGGAGACACTGGCTGCTTCTGATGATTCATCTTTCCAAGAAGAGCTAGATGACGAAACAGGTTTTGATTTTCTTTTACAATCAAACAATTAAGTTGTTTTGAAACTCCATTATAAAGATACTTTTGGTATGTGGACACCTGCTCCTCCAACATCTCATTCCAAAATCATGGGCGTTAATATGGAGTTCTTCTGGGAAGGCTTTCCACTAGATGTAGGAACATTGCTGCTATAACAGCCTCCACTCTTCTGGGAAGGCTTTCCACTAGATGTAGGAACATTGCTGCTATAACAGCCTTCACTCTTCTGGGAAGGCTTTCCACTAGATGTAGGAACATTGCTGTGGGGACTTGCTTCCATTCAGCCACGAGCATCAGTGAGGTCGGGTACTGATGTTGAGCGATTGGGCCTGGCTCGCAGTCGACGTTTCAATTAATCCTAAAGGTGTTCGTTGGGGTTGAGGTCAGGGCTCTGTGCAGGCCAGTCAAGTTCTTCCACACAGATCTCAACAAACCATTCCTGTATGGACTTCACTTTGCGCACGGGAGCATTGTCATTCTGAAACAGGAAAGGGCCTCTGCTAGGAAAGGACCTAGCCCCAATCGCAATACGAGTGTCTCTCTGTCGCAATACGAGTGTCTCTCTGTCAATACGAGTGTCTCTCTCTGTCGCAATACGAGTGTGTCTCTCTGTCGCAATACGAGTGTGTCTCTCTGTCGCAATACGAGTGTGTCTCTCTGTCGCAATACGAGTGTGTCTCTCTGTCGCAATACGAGTGTGTCTCTCTGTCGCAATACGAGTGTGTCTCTCTGTCGCAATAAAACACAGTAATCATATAACATTATTACACCACCATATATCCACAACACAAATTGTTCAATACCACTATACAACATCACAATATGTGCGTATGCATGTGTCTGTACGAGTTTGTGTGTCTCTCAGGTACCTGATCCTGCTGCATCAGGTTCCTGATGTGGAATAGAGTTCCATGTAGCCATGGCTCTATGTAGTACTGTGGATGTTACGAATCCCTTTTGGCCCGACAGTCTAGGGGTGATGGTGACGAGACCCGTAACATAACTCATGCAATTTATAATAGTGACAAAGTAAAAGTGAGAACGAAATAACCAGGACAACTGAAATCTACCGTCAAACTCAGGGTTTATTAGTAAACACACGGTAATGGGGGGGGAGCAGGAAAAGGGGCTGAGCTGGACCCAAGGAAAGAAACAATAAGCATTCAAAAACACCCCTAAGCTAGACTAGCCTATTTCAACAACGGCTAACTAACCAAAAATACAGGGGGTGGTCCGCCCAGTTCTAACTAGTGTTAACAAAGTTTACCTACGGGTAGTGTATGCCCATGGGCGACTTGTCTTGGTTCCCCCTTTTCCCACCAGCAAACAAATACCATAACCAAAAACAATACTCACAGATATGGAGGTGCTCAAACAAAAGATCGCTCTGTTTCACTCTCTCTTTATGTATTGCGCTATCTACAGACATATCATTTACAGAGAGATTGAGCTCCAGAGCAAACAACTGACAGGGTTTTTAAACCAAGGGAAAGGAACTGTGATTGGGTAGGAAACAGGAGGAGGTGTGTCTTCTGATTGATGATTGGTGACTGATTGGGGAGTGATGATTTTCACCTGTGAGGGGAGAAGGAGAGAAAAGAACACAGGATACACACACGCACACGCACACACACACACACACACACAGGATACCTGTATCCATAACAGTGGAATAGAGTTCCATGTAGTCATGGCTCTATGTAGTACTGTGGAATAGAGTTCTATGTAGTCATGGCTCTATGTAGTACTGTGGAATAGAGTTCCGTGTAGTCATGGCTCTATGTAGTACTGTGGAATAGAGTTCCATGTAGTCATGGCTCTATGTAGTACTGTGGAATAGAGTTCCATGTAGTCATGGCTCTATGTAGTACTGTGGAATAGAGTTCCATGTAGTCATGGCTCTATGTAGTACTGTGGAATAGAGTTCCATGTAGTCATGGCTCTATGTAGTACTGTGGAATAGAGTTCCATGTAGTCATGGCTCTATGTAGTACTGTGGAATAGAGTTCCATGTAGTCATGGCTCTATGTAGTACTGTGGAATAGAGTTCCATGTAGTCATGGCTCTATGTAGGACTGTAGAATAGAGTTCCATGTGGTCATGGCTCTATGTAGTACTGTGTGCCTCCCATAGTCTGTTCTGGACTCGGGGACTGTGAAGAGACCTCTGGGGGCATGTCTTGTGGGGTATGCACGGGTGTCTGAGCTGTGTGCCAGTAGTTTAGACAGACAGCTCAGTACATTCAGCTTGTCAACAACTCTCATAAATACAAGTAGTGATGAAGCCAATCTCTCCTCCACTTTGAGCCAAGAGAGATTGACATGCATGACACTAGTGTGTCTCTGTAGTAATACTAGTGTGTTTCTGTAGTAATACTCGTGTCTCTGTAGTAATACTCGCGTCTCTCTGTAGTAATACTCATGTCTCTCTGTAGTAATACTCGTGTCTCTCTGTAGTAATACTCGTGTCTCTCTGTAGTAATACTAATGTCTCTCTGTAGTAATACCTCGTGTCTCTCTGTAGTAATACTCGTGTCTCTGTAGTAATTCTAGTGTCTCTCTGTAGTAATACTAGTGTCTCTGTAGTAATACTTGTGTGTCTCTGTAGTAATACTAGTGTGTTTCTGTAGTAATACTCGTGTCTATGTAGTAATACTCGTGTCTCTCTGTAGTAATACTCGTGTCTCTCTGTAGTAATACTCGTGTCTCTCTGTAGTAATACTCGTCTCGGTCTCTTCTCTCTAGTGTCTCTATTGTAATACTAGTGTCTCTGTTGTAATACTAGTGTCTCTGTAGTAATACTCGTGTGTCTCTGTAGTAATACTCGTGTGTCTGTAGTAATACTCGTGGCTCTGTAGTAATACTAGTGTCTCTGTAGTAATACTAGTGTCTCTGTAGTAATACCCGTGTCTCTCTCTGTAGTAATACTCGTGTCTCTCTGTAATACTCCTCGGTCTCTTCTCTCTAGTTTCTCTGTAGTAATACTAGTGTGTCTCTGTAGTAATACTAGTGTCTCTCTGTAGTAATACTCGTCTCCTCTCTCTAGTTTCTCTCTAGTAATACTAGTGTCTCTCTGTAGTAATACTCGCGTCTCTCTGTAGTAATACTCGCGTCTCTCTGTAGTAGTACTAGTGTCTCTCTGTAGTAATACTCGTCTCAGTCTCCTCTCTAGTTTCTCTGTAGTAATACTAGTGTGTCTCTGTAGTAATACTAGTGTCTCTTTGTAGTAATACTATGGTCTCTCTGTAGTAATACTAGTGTCTCTCTGTAGTAATATTAGTGTCTCTCTGTAGTAATACTTGTGTCTCTGTAGTAATACTATGGTCTCTCTGTAGTAATACTCGTCTCGCTCTCCTCTCTCTAGTTTCTCTGTAGTAATACTCGCGTCTCTCTGTAGTAATACTAGTGTCTCTCTGTAGTAATACTCGTCTCAGTCTCCTCTCTCTAGTTTCTCTGTAGTAATACTAGTGTCTCTCTGTAGTAATACTAGTGTCTCTCTGTAGTAATACTAGTGTCTCTCTGTAGTAATACTATGGTCTCTGTAGTAATACTCGTGTCTCTCTGTAGTAATACTAGTGTCTCTCTGTAGTAATACTCGTCTCGCTCTCCTCTCTCTAGTTTCTCTGTAGTAATACTAGTGTCTCTCTGTATTAATACTATGGTCTCACTGTATTAATACTTTTAGTCTCTCTGTAGTAATACTATGGTCTCTCTGTAGTAATACTCGTCTCAGTCTCCTCTCTCTAGTTTCTCTGTAGTAATACTAGTGTCTCTCTGTAGTAATACTATGGTCTCTGTACTAATACTAGTGTCTCTCTGTAGTAATACTAGTGTCTCTCTGTAGTAATACTATGGTCTCTGTAGTAATACTATGGTCTCTCTGTAGTAATACTAGTGTCTCTGTAGTAATACTAGTGTCTCTCTCTGTAGTAATACTCGTCTCCTCTCTCTAGTTTCTCTGTAGTAATACTAGTGTGTCTCTGTAGTAATACTAGTGTGTCTCTGTAGTAATACTATGGTCTCTGTAGTAATACTATGGTCTCTCTGTAGTAATACTCGTGTCTCTCTGTAGTAATACTCGTCTCGGTCTCCTCTCTCTAGTTTCTCTGCGGTGGATGAAGTTGCCTCCAGTGAGAACAGGTGGTAGGGAACATGCCAGGGATGTCCCCTACATGCGTTACGGTCACACAGCCGTGCTGCTGGACGATACCATCTACATCTGGGGGGGTCGTAACGACACGGAGGGGGCCTGCAACGTCCTCTATGCCTTCCACGTCAGTAAGTACACCTGATGGTTTGTGTTGTATGTCGGCTTGATTTGGAAGTGGAGAGACACCCATTGTTGGAAGGAATAAAGCAGACCAAGCTCTAACACCTGCCTGGCTAGCTATGTGGGTTAGATGTTTCCACTTGGTGTATCAACAGCTGCAGCATCTACAACAGTATCTCCTGGATAACATGCCTGTTTGGTCCCCAGACAATCACCGGTGGTTCACCCCTAAGATATCTGGGACGGTTCCGGGAGCGAGAGACGGCCACTCAGCCTGCATCCTGGGGAAGGCCATGTACATCTTTGGAGGGTATGAGCAGCTGGTAAGAATCCTTGACCTCTAACTCTGACCCGTGTGTCCTGGGTAAGCTCCTCTGTTTGTTTGGTGTTACCATGACATTCCCCTGTTCTCTTCTGTCTTCCAGGCTGACTGCTTCTCTAATGACATTCATAAGCTGGACACTACCACCATGGCCTGGTCACTAGTCAACGCAAGGGTGAGTTACCCAACCCTAACCTCTGACCATTTCACTTCCTGGGGGTCGGCGTTACTAGTCCAGTCTGAGATCATTTCACTTCCTGGGGGTTGGCGTTACCAGTCCAGTTTGAGACCATTTCACTTCCTGGGGTTGGCGTTACCAGTCCAGTTTGAGACCATTTCACTTCCTGGGGTTGGCGTTACCAGTCCAGTCTGAGATCATTTCACTTCCTGGGGTTGGCGTTACCAGTCCAGTTTGAGACCATTTCACTTCCTGGGGTTGGCGTTACCAGTCCAGTTTGAGACCATTTCACTTCCTGGGGGTTGGCGTTACCAGTCCAGTTTGAGACCATTTCACTTCCTGGGGTTGGCTTTACCAGTCCAGTTTGAGACCATTTCACTTCCTGGGGTTGGCGTTACCAGTCCAGTTTGAGACCATTTCACTTCCTGCGGTTGGCGTTACCAGTCCAGTTTGAGACCATTTCACTTCCTGGGGGTTGGCTTTACCAGTCCAGTTTGAGACCATTTCACTTCCTGGGGGTTGGCGTTACCAGTCCAGTTTGAGACCATTTCACTTCCTGGGGGTTGGCGTTACCAGTCCAGTTTGAGACCATTTCACTTCCTGGGGTTGGCGTTACCAGTCCAGTTTGAGACCATTTCACTTCCTGGGGGTTGGTGTTACCAGTCCAGTTTGAGACCATTTCACTTCCTGGGGGTTGGCTTTACCAGTCCAGTTTGAGACCATTTCACTTCCTGGGGGTTGGCTTTACCAGTCCAGTTTGAGACCATTTCACTTCCTGGGGTTGGCGTTACCAGTCCAGTTTGAGACCATTTCACTTCCTGGGGGTTGGTGTTACCAGTCCAGTTTGAGACCATTTCACTTCCTGGGGGTTGGTGTTACCAGTCCAGTTTTATTGAGTGTACATAACAGAAAGGCCCTTAAACATCCTCTGGTAATCAGCCAAGAACTAAAAGGGAGAGAATTTTACACTACATTATATTGTTACCCTGCCCATACCTTGCCTGCTGAAAACGATATCACTACAGGGTGAAAACTGTAAAGTTTTATGTAGTGATATGGGAAAATTCTGAAGTTACATATTGCTGTTATTTTGGACAATATTATAATGAAGGAAATTATATATGCAACATGTACAATACAGCTGCCGCTTTCAAGGAGCTTATAAGAAATCCCGCTATGCCCTCAAATAAAAACATCAAACAGGCAAAGCATCAATACAGGATTAAGATTCAATCCTACTACACCGGCTCCGACGCTTGTCGGATGTGGCAGAGCTTGCAAACTATTACGGACTACAAAGGGAAGCACAGCCGCGAACTGCCCAGTGACACGAGCCTACCATACGAGCTAATTAACTTCTATTCTCGCTTCGAGGCAAATAACACTGAAGCATGCATGAGAGTATCAGCTGTTCTGGAAGACTGTGTGATCACGCTCTCCGTAGCCAATGTAAGTAAGACCTTTTAAACAGGTCAACATTCACAATGTCGCAGGGACAGACGGATTACCAGGTGTACCGCGAACATGAGCTAATATTCACTATTACTTCAATAGTCCCTCACACACCACTACCAGAGGTTCATCTTTGTGTTGTACATGTCATCAAACACTTTATGCAGGAATGTTTAATAACTTCTTGACGCTACCCATCCCGTTAGCGGGATAATTGTCATCAACAACCGCTAAATTGCAGAGCGCCACATTCAAATAATATTACTAAAAATATTTATATTCATGAAATCACAAGTGCAATATAGCAAAACACAGCTTAGCCTTTTGTTAATCCACCTGTCGTGTCAGATTTTGAAAATATGCTTTACGGCGAAAGCAATCCAAGCGTTTGTGAGTTTATCGATCACTAGACAAAACATTATGTACACCTAGCATCAAAGTAGCTTGGTCACGAAAATTAGAAAAGCAATAAAAATGAATCGCTTACTTTTTGATCTTTGGATGTTTTCACTCACGAGACTCCCAGTTACACAATAAATGTTCCTTTTGTTCCATAAAGATTATTTTATATCCAAAATACCTCAGTTTGTTTGGTGCGTTATGTTCAGAAATCCACAGGAAAGAGCGGTCACGACAACGCAGACGAAAATTCCAAATAGTAACCGTAATGTCCAAAGAAACATGTCAAATAATTGTTATAATCAATCCTCAGGTTGTTTTTAAAATATATAATCGATAATATATCACCTCAACTGTCTTTTTCAGTAGGAGAGGGAGAGACTATTGCTGCCCAAGCTCTGTTGTGCAAGCAAAACTCATGCAAACACCTGACACAATGTTATCTTTCTTGCTCATTTTTCAAAATAAAAGCCTGAAACTATGTCTAAAGACTGTTGACACCTTGAGGAAGCCGTAGGAAACGAAATTTGGTTTAAATCTCTTTAAATGGAGTGAAGGCAGGCTATGGAACATGGAGCTTTCAAAATAGAAGGCACTTCCTGGTTTGATTTTCCTCAGGTTTTCGCCTGCATTATCAGTTCTGTTATACTCACAGACAATATTTTGACAGTTTTGGAAGTGTTTTCTACCCTAATCTGTCAATTAAATGCATATTCTAGCATCTGTGCCTGAGAAATAGGCCATTTACTTTGGGAACGTTATTTTTCCAAACACAAAAATAGTGCCCCCTAACTGAAAGAGGTTAACTATGTATTTGACTTAGAGAGCTTGCACCTGGGCCTTCTTGTTCAGGTGATCACTGAATGACGAGGTAGGGAGACCAGGAAGACACTATGGAGGGTGTTGAAGGGGGCTAGTGTGGGAAGGGGGCTAGTGTGGGAAGGGGGCTAGTGTGGGAAGGGGGCTAGTGTGGGAAGGGGGCTAGTGTGGGAAGGGGACTAGTGTTGAAGTTGGTCATTAATTAGGCTACCTTGTGTAGTTCATCTCCTGTATCAAACAGTTTGACATGAGATAGTTACATTCAGTTTAAAGATGCACTATGCAGAAATTAGTTTGTCTTATTTCAGTTTGTGACAAAACAAGAAAGTATAGTGTAGATCATGTTGTATCCCAGGAGGTCTACCTCGGGGGATGGTAATAGAGGTGAGGTACGTGAGGTGACGTTGGCTCCCTCTGCTGGGGATACGGGAACTTTACACCCTGACACGGACAGCTAAGTGGAGGTAATTAGAGGAAAGTGCCAACCAGCCGAGGCCAAATAAAAGGAGCACGATGGCACACCGCTGGAGAGAACGGGGAGAGACCGACACCAAGCAAAAGTAGAGAAGGACCGCGCCAAATCTTAGTGATTTTATTTTTTATTTTCTGTCTTTGTAAAGTTGTTTTTGCGGACTAAAACCTCCCTGTCTCTGTATCAATCTCTGCATGCTCAACCCAATACCCCACAGTTTACCACAATAATCTTATCTAAGCTACTGTGAAATATATTTTCCATATCCAAAAATATTGTATATTTATGTTTGAAATTGGTGTTCAAAATTGAAAGAAATTACGCAAAAACTAAACTTAAGAATGGGAACGGGAAGAATACACTGTAATTGGTGCCCATGGAACAGCTCTACAGCTTCTTAGACTGGCTTTCAATGAGGGACAGATCTATAACACACATTTCTATGTAAATTTGGTTGGTTGCCCAAAAAGTGACATTGCAGCTTTAAGAGCTTCAGAAATCAAGGTCGTAGTCAGTCACACATCTTGCTGTGGTGTGGCAGTGCACCTGAAATCTCTCCCCACTAGAGGGCACTGTTTATGTTCGGGTTAAGGATGTGCACAGTTATTCGAATATCCGAACGGATGTTAGTATTGTAATTGTTTTGTCACTAGCCACTGATCAACACACTACCCCATGTATTGTCAAAGTGGAGTTGTGTTTTTTGACATTTTTCCACATTAATTAAAAATGAAAGGCTGAAATGTCTTGAGTCGATGAGTATTCAACCCCTTTCTTATGGCAAGCCTAAATAAGTTCAGGAGTCAAAATGGACTCGAGTCACATGTACTCACTCTGTATACAATAATAGTTTTTTATACGTGATTTTATGACTACCTCATCTCTGTTCCCCACACATACAATTAAATGTAACGTCCCTCAGTCGAGCAGTGAATTTCAAACACAGATTCAACCACAAAGACCTGGGAGGTTTTCTAATGTCTCGCAAAGAAGGGCACCTATTGGTAGATGGGTAAAAAAGCTGACATTGAATATCCCTTTGAGCATGGTGAAGTTATTAATTACACCTTTAGATGGTGTATCAATACACCCAGTCACTACAAAGATACAGGCGTCCTTCTTAATTCAGTTGCTGGAGAGAAAGGAAACCGCTCAGGGATTTTCACCATGAGGCCAATGATGACTTTATAACAGTTACAGAGTTTAATGGCTGTGATAAGAGAGAACTGAGGATGGATCAACAACATTGTAGTTACTCCACAATACTAACCTAAATGACAGAGTGAAAAGAAGGAAGTCTGTACAGAATACATATATTCCCAAAACTTGCATCCTGTTTGCAACAAGGCACTAAACTAGTACTGTAAAAAATGTGGTAAAGAAATTCACTTTTTGTTCTTAATGCAAAGTGTTTGGGGCAAATCCAATACAACACATTACTGAGTACCACTCTCCATATTTTCAAGCATAGTGGTGGCTGCATCATGTTATGGGTATGCTTGTAATTGTTAAGGACTGGGGAGTTTGTCAGGATAGAAAAAAAACTGAATGGAGCTAAGCCCTGGCAAAATTCTAAAGGATATTCTGGTTGTCTGCTTTCCACCAGACACTGGGAGATGAATTCTCCTGTCAGCAGGACAATATCAAAAAACTAGGCCAAATCTACACAGGAGCTGCTTACCAAGAAGACAGTGAATGGCCGAGTTACTGTTTTGACTTAAATCTGCTTGAAAATCTATGGCAAGACTTGAAAATGGCCTTCTAGCAATGATCAACAACCAATTTCACAGAGCTTGAAGAATTTTGAAAGTAACAATATTGTGCAATCCAGGTGTTCAAAGCTCTGAGAGACTTACCCAGAAAGACTCAGCTGTAATCTCTCTTTTAAAAAACATGTGAAAAAGGTCATTCAAATAACCAAATTCAACCTAGCTAATTTCCGATTTATACGAAATTGTTTGACTACAGAGGTAGCAAAACTACTTCAAATCTATGATACTCCCCCACTTAACATACTGCTTGACTAGTTTGGGCCCAAGCTTGCTGTACAACATTAAGACCTATTCAGTCTGTCCACAAACAGGCTCTCAAAGTGCTTGATAGGAAGCCCAATAGCCATCATCACTGTTACATCCTCAGAAAGCATGAGCTCCTGAGTTGGGAAAATCTTGTGCAATACACTGACGCATGTCTTGTATTCAAGATCCTAAATGGCCTGGCTCCCCCTCCACTAAGTATGTTTGTTAAACAGAAAACCCAAACAGATCCACATGGTCTACCATGAGAGGTGACTGTATAGTTCCCTTAATTCTTGACGCACCCATCCTGTTAGCGGGATCATTTTCATCAACACCCGCTGAATTGCAGCGCGCCAAATTCAAATTAAATTACTAAAAATATTTATATTCATGAAATCACAAGTGCAATCTAGCAAAACACATCTTAGCTTGTTAATCCACCTGGTGTGTCAGATTTCAATACAGCTTTTCGGTGAAAGCATAACAAGCGTTTATGTAAGAACATCTCAGTAGACAAAATATTACAAACAGCTAGCAGCCAAGTAGATTGGTCACGAAAGTCAGAAAAGCAATAAATTAAATCGCTTACCTTTTGATCTTTGGATGTTTGCACTCACGAGCTCCCAGTTACACAATAAATGTTCCTTTTGTTCCATAAAGATTATTTTTACATCCAAAATACCTCCATTTGTTTGGCACGTAATGTTCAGAAATCCACAGGCATTAGATATGTTGAAGGAGATTCTGTCCTCTATTCTAGGATAATCCTGCTTGTTGGAGGGACTTCTTCTCTGTCACCATCACCACTAACTCTCCTCCCCTCTCCGCCCTTCTCCTCTCCCCTGTCCGCCCCTCTTCCCTCTCTCCTCCCCTCTCCGCCCTTCTCCTCTCCCCTGTCCGCACCTCTTCCCTCTCTCCTCCCCTCTCCGCCCTTCTCCTCTCCCCTGTCCGCACCTCTTCCCTTTTCCCGCTCTTCTCTCCTCCCCTCTCTGCCCTTCTCCTCGCCCCTCTCCACCCTTCTCTCTCCTCTCTGCCCCTCTCTCCTCTTCTCTCTATCCCTCCCCTCTCCCCTCTTCCCCCCTCTCCTCTTCTCTCTCTCCTCTCTTCTCCATTATCTCCCTTCTCTCTTCCCCCCTCTCCTCTTCTCTCTCTCCTCTCTTCTCCTCTATCCCCCCTCCCCTCTCTCTCTTCCCCCCTCTTCTCTCTCTCCTCTCTTCTCCTCTATCCCCCCTCCCCTCTATCTTTTCCCCCCTCCTCTCTCCTCTCCAGGGTACTCCAGCTCGTTGGAGGGACTTCCACTCTGCCACCATCATTGGCACTAAGATGTTTGTGTTTGGAGGCAGAGCAGATCGCTTCGGTCCGTTCCACTCTAGTAATGAGATCTACTGCAACAAGATAAAGGTGTTTGATACAGAGACCAACAGCTGGCTGAACACTGCTACTGCTCAGCTCCCACCAGAGGGACGACGTAGCCACTCAGCCTGTAAGAGACAGACAGACAGACACAGACAGACGTTGCATTTTTCAACCTTTTAACTGTTATTATAGCATTTTGGCAGAGTTGATCTCTAAAGCACTTTCAGTTATGAACAGTGGCAATTAAAAGGCTCTAATGTCAATGCATTCATCATAAGATCAACAGAGAAGACTTTAATGTCAATGCATTCATTATAAGTTCAACAGAGAAGACTAATGTCAATGCATTCATTATTCAACAGAGAAGGGTAAAATTGTCCCGCTTTCTTACTTTTATGATGTCATTATGTTATATTGACTGCAGTTCTCTCCTCCATGACCTTTCAGACTTGCTGTCACATGGGGTGTGTTTATGTGTCTTTAGGGCCCCACTGTTCCTGTTGGGGTGTCTTTAGGGCCCCACTGTTCCTGTTGGTGTGTCTTTAGGGCCCCACTGTTCCTGTTGGGGTGTCTTTAGGGTCCCACGGCTCCTGTTGGGGTGTCTTTAGGGCCCCACTGCTCCTGTTGGTGTGTCTTTAGGGCCCCACTGTTCCTGTTGGGGTGTCTTTAGGGCCCCACTGTTCCTGTTGGGGTGTCTTTAGGGCCCCACTGTTCCTGTTGGGGTGTCTTGAGGGCCCCACTGTTCCTGTTGGGGTGTGTTTGTGTCTTTAGGGCCCCACTGTTCCTGTTGGGGTGTCTTTAGGAACTGTTCCTGTTGGGGTGTCTTTAGGGCCCCACTGTTCCTGTTGGGGTTTCATTAGGGCCCCACTGCTCTTGTTGGGGTGTCTTTAGGGCCCCACTACTCCTGTTGGGGTGTCTTTAGGGCCCCACTGTTCCTGTTGGGGTGTCTTTAGGGCCCCACTGTTCCAATTGTGGTGTGTGTTTGTGTCTTTAGGGCCCCACTGTTCCTGTTGAGGTGTCTTTAGGGCCCCACTGTTCCTGTTTCTGTGTCTTTAGGGTCCCACTGTTCCTGTTGGGGTGTGTTTGTGTCTTTAGGGCCCCACTGTTCCTGTTGGGGTGTGTTTAGGGCCCCATAGTTCCTGTTGGGGTGTCCCCACTGTTCCTGTTTCTGTGTCTTTAGGGCCCCACTGTTCCTGTTGGGGTGTGTTTGTGTCTTTAGGGCCACACTGTTCCTGTTGGGGTGTGTTTGTGTCTTTATGGTTCCACTTTTCCTGTTGGTGTGATCTCTAAAGCACTTTCAGTTATGAACAGTGGCAATTAAAAGGCTCTAATGTCAATGCATTCAGCATAAGATTAACAGAGAAGACTTTAATGTCAATGCATTCATTATAAGTTCAACAGAGAAGACTAATGTCAATGCATTCATTATTCAACAGAGAAGGGTAAAATTGTCCCGCTTTCTTACTTTTATGATGTCATTATGTTATATTGACTGCAGTTCTCTCCTCCATGACCTGTTCTTTCTTTCTTTAGGGCCCCACTGTTCTTGTTGGGGTGTGTTTGTGTCTTTAGGGCTCCACTGATCCTGTTGGGGTGTCTTTTGGGCCCCATTGTTCCTGTTGGGGTGTCTTTAGGGCCCCACTGTTCCTGTTTCTGTGTCTTTAGGGCCCCACTGTTCCTGTTGGGGTGTGTTTGTGTCTTTAGGGCCCCACTGTTCCTGTTGGGGTGTGTTTGTGTCTTTAGGGCCCCATAGTTCCTGTTGGGGTGTGTTTTACGTCTTTAGGGCCCCACTGTTCCTGTTGGGGTGTGTTTGTGTCTTTAGGGCCCCACTATTCCTGTTGGGGTGTCTTTAGGGCCCCACTGTTCCTGTTGGGGTGTCTTTAGGGCCTCACTGTTCCTGTTGGGGTTTCTTTAGGGCCCCACTGTTCTTGTTGGGGTGTGTTTGTGTCTTTAGGGCTCCACTGATCCTGTTGGGGTGTCTTTTGGGCCCCACTGTTCCTGTTTATGTGTCTTTAGGGCCCCACTACTGCTGTTGGGGTGTCTTTAGGGCCCCATTGTTCCTGTTGGGGTGTGTTTGTGTCTTTAGGGCCCCACTGTTCCTGTTGGGGTGTATTTAGGGCCCCTCTGTTCCTGTTGTGGTGTCTTTATGGCCCCACTGTTCCTGTTGGGGTGTCTTTAGGGCCCCACTATTCCTGTTGGGGTGTCTTTAGGGCCCCACTGTTCCTGTTGGGGTGTCTTGAGGGCCCCACTTTTCCTGTTGGGGTGTCTTTAGGACCCCACTATTCCTGTTGGGGTGTCTTTAGGGCCCCACTGTTCCTGTTGGGGTGTCTTGAGGGCCCCACTTTTCCTGTTGGGGTGTCTTGAGGGCCCCACTGTTCCTGTTTATGTGTCTTTAGGGCCCCACTACTCCTGTTGGGGTGTCTTTAGGGCCCCACTGTTCCTGTTGGGGTGTCTTTAGGGCCCCATTGTTCCTGTTGGGGTGTTTTTGTGTCTTTAGGGCCCTACTGCTCCTGTTGGGGTGTCTTTAGGGCCCCACTGCTCCTTTTGGGGTGTCTTTAGGGCCCCACTGTTCCTGTTGGGGTGTTTTAGGGCTCCAGTACTCCGGTTGGGGTGTCTTTAGGGCCCCACTACTCCTGTTGGGGTGTCTTTTGTGCCCCACTGTTCCTGTTTCTGTGTCTTTAGGGCCCCACTGTTCCTTTATCATTGTCTTTAGGGCCCCACTGTTCCTGTTTCTGTGTCTTTAGGGCCCCAATGTTCCTGTTGGGGTGTGTTTGTGTCTTTAGGGCCCCACTGTTCCTGTTGGGGTGTGTTTGTGTCTTTAGGGTTCCACTTTTCCTGTTGCTGTGTCTTTAGGGCCCCACTGTTCCTGTTTCTGTTACTTTAGGGCCCCACTGTTCCTGTTGGGGTGTCTTTAGGGCCCCACTGTTCCTGTTTCTGTGTCTTTAGGGCCCCTCTGTTCCTTTGGGGTGTGTTTGTGTCTTTAGGGCCCCACTGTTCCTGTTGGGGTGTGTTTGTGTCTTTAGGGCTCCACTGTTCCTGTTGGTCTGTCTTTAGGGCCCCACTGTTCCTGTTGGGGTGTGTTTGTGTCTTTAGGGCTCCACTGATCCTGTTGGGGTGTCTTTTGGGCCCCACTGTTCCTGTTGGGGTGTCTTTAGGGCCCCACTGTTTCTGTGTCTTTAGGGCCCCACTGTTCCTGTTGGGGTGTGTTTGTGTCTTTAGGGCACCACTGTTCCTGTTGGGGTGTGTTTGTGTCTTTAGGGCCCCACTGTTCTTGTTGGGGTGTGTTTGTGTCTTTAGGGCTCCACTGTTCCTGTTGTGGTGTCTTTAGGGCCCCACTGTTCCTGTTGGGGTGTCTTTAGGGCCCCACTATTCCTGTTGGGGTGTCTTTAGGGCCCCACTGTTCCTGTTGGGGTGTCTTTAGGGCCCCACTGTTCCTGTTGGGGTGTGTTTGTGTCTTTAGGGCTCCACTGATCCTGTTGGGGTGTCTTTTGGGTCCCACTGTTCCTGTTTGTGTATCTTTAGGGCCCCACTACTCCTGTTGGGGTGTCTTTAGGGCCCCATTGTTCCTGTTGGGGTGTGTTTGTGTCTTTCGGGCCCCACTCTTCCTGTTGGGGTGTCTTTAGGGCCCCATTGTTCCTGTTGGGGTGTGTTTATGTGTCTTTAGGGCCCCACTGTTCCTTTTGGGGTGTCTTTAGGGCCCCACTGTTCCTGTTGGGGTGTCTTTAGGGCCCCACTGTTCCTGTTGGCGTTTCTTTAGGGCCCCACTGTTCCTGTTGGGGTGTCTTTAGGGCCCCACTATTCCTTTTGGGGTGTCTTTAGGGCCCCACTGTTTCTGTTGGGGTGTCTTTAGGGCCCCACTATTCCTGTTGGGGTGTCTTTAGGGCCCCACTGTTCCTGTTGGGGTGTCTTTAGGGCCCCACTGTTCCTGTTGGGGTGTCTTTACGGCCCCAGTGTTCTTGTTGGGGTGTGTTTAGGGCCCCACTGTTCCTGTTGGGGTGTGTTTGTGTCTTTAGGGCCCCACTGTTCCTGTTGGGGTGTGTTTGTGTCTTTAGGGCCCCATAGTTCCTGTTCGGGTGTGTTTTACGTCTTTAGGGCCCCACTGATCCAGTTGGGGTGTCTTTTGGGCCCCACTGTTCCTGTTTATGTGTCTTTAGGGCCCCATAGTTCCTGTTCGGGTGTGTTTTACGTCTTTAGGGCCCCACTGATCCTGTTGGGGTGTCTTTAGGGCCCCATTGTTCCTGTTGGGGTGTGTTTGTGTCTTTAGGGCCTCACTGTTCCTGTTGGGGTGTATTTAGGGCCCCTCTGTTCCTGTTGTGGTGTCTTTATGGCCCCACTGTTCCTGTTGGGGTGTCTTTAGGGCCCCACTGTTCCTGTTGGGGTTTCTTTAGGGCCCCACTTTTCTTGTTGGGGTGTGTTTGTGTCTTTAGAGCTCCACTGTTCCTGTTGGGGCGTCTTTAGGGCCCCACTGTTCCTGTTAGGGTGTCTTTAGGGCCCCACTATTCCTGTTGGGGTGTCTTTAGGGCCCCATTGTTCCTGTTGGGGTGTGTTTGTGTCTTTAGGGCCCCACTGTTCCTGTTGGGGTGTATTTAGGGCCCCACTGTTCCTTTTGGGGTGTCTTTAGGGCCCCACTGTTCCTGTTGGGGTGTCTTGAGGGCCCCACTTTTCCTGTTGGGGTGTCTTGAGGGCCCCACTGTTCCTGTTTATGTGTCTTTAGGGCCCCACTACTCCTGTTGGGGTGTCTTTAGGGCCCCACTGTTCCTGTTGGGGTGTCTTTAGGGCCCCATTGTTCCTGTTGGGGTGTTTTTGTGTCTTTAGGGCCCCACTACTCCTGTTGGGGTGTCTTTAGGGCCCCACTGTTCCTGTTGGTGTGTCTTTAGGGCCCCACTGCTCCTTTTGGGGTGTCTTTAGGGCCCCACTGTTCCTGTTGGGGTGTCTTTAGGGCCCCACTACTCCTGTTGGGGTGTCTTTTGTGCCCCACTGTTCCTGTTTCTGTGTCTTTAGGGCCCCACTGTTCCTTTATCATTGTCTTTAGGGCCCCAATGTTCTTGTTGGGGTGTGTTTGTGTCTTTAGGGCCCCACTGTTCCTGTTGGGGTGTGTTTGTGTCTTTAGGGTTCCACTTTTCCTGTTGCTGTGTCTTTAGGGCCCCACTGTTCCTGTTTCTGTGTCTTTAGGGCCCCACTGTTCCTGTTGGGGTGTCTTTAGGGCCCCACTGTTCCTGTTTCTGTGTCTTTAGGGCCCCTCTGTTCCTTTGGGGTGTGTTTTTGTCTTTAGGGCCCCACTGTTCCTGTTGGGGTGTGTTTGTGTCTTTAGGGCTCCACTGTTCCTGTTGGTCTGTCTTTAGGGCCCCACTGTTCCTGTTGGGGTGTGTTTGTGTCTTTAGGGCTCCACTGATCCTGTTGGGGTGTCTTTTGGGCCCCACTGTTCCTGTTGGGGTGTCTTTAGGGCCCCACTGTTTCTGTGTCTTTAGGGCCCCACTGTTCCTGTTGGGGTGTGTTTGTGTCTTTAGGGCACCACTGTTCCTGTTGGGGTGTGTTTGTGTCTTTAGGGCCCCACTGTTCTTGTTGGGGTGTGTTTGTGTCTTTAGGGCCCCACTGTTCCTGTTGGGGTGTCTTTAGGGCCCCACTATTCCTGTTGGGGTGTCTTTAGGGCCCCACTGTTCCTGTTGGGGTGTCTTTAGGGCCCCACTGTTCCTGTTGGGGTGTCTTTACGGCCCCAGTGTTCTTGTTGGGGTGTGTTTGTGTCTTTAGGGCTCCACTGATCCTGTTGGGGTGTCTTTTGGGCCCCACTGTTCCTGTTTGTGTGTCTTTAGGGCCCCACTACTCCTGTTGGGGTGTCTTTAGGGCCCCATTGTTCCTGTTGGGGTGTCTTTTGGGCCCCACTGTTCCTGTTTGTGTGTCTTTAGGGCCCCACTACTCCTGTTGGGGTGTCTTTAGGGCCCCACTCTTCCTGTTGGGGTGTCTTTAGGGCCCCACTGTTCCTTTTGGGGTGTATTTAGGGCCCCACTGTTCCTGTTGGGGTGTCTTTAGGGCCCCACTGTTCCTGTTGGGGTGTCTTTAGGGCCCCACTGTTCCTGTTTGTGTGTCTTTAGGGCCCCACTGTTCCTGTTGGGGTGTCTTTAGGGCCCCACTATTCCTGTTGGGGTGTCTTTAGGGCCCCACTGTTCCTGTTGGGGTGTCTTTAGGGCCCCACTGTTCCTGTTGGGGTGTCTTTACGGCCCCAGTGTTCTTGTTGGGGTGTGTTTGTGTCTTTAGGGCTCCACTGATCCTGTTGGGGTGTCTTTTGGGCCCCACTGTTCCTGTTTGTGTGTCTTTAGGGCCCCACTACTCCTGTTGGGGTGTCTTTAGGGCCCCACTCTTCCTGTTGGGGTGTCTTTAGGGCCCCACTGTTCCTTTTGGGGTGTATTTAGGGCCCCACTGTTCCTGTTGGGGTGTCTTTAGGGCCCCACTGTTCCTGTTGGGGTGTCTTTAGGGCCCCACTGTTCCTGTTGGGGTGTCTTTAGGGCCCCACTGTTCCTGTTGGGGTGTCTTTAGGGCCCCACTATTCCTTTTGGGGTGTCTTTAGGGCCCCACTGTTCCTGTTGGTGTGTCTTTAGGGCCCCACTGTTCCTGTTGGGGTGTCTTTAGGGCCCCACTATTCCTGTTGGGGTGTCTTTAGGGCCCCACTGTTCCTGTTGGGGTGTCTTTAGGGCCCCACTGTTCCTGTTTCTGTGTCTTTAGGGCCCCTCTGTTCCTTTGGGGTGTGTTTGTGTCTTTAGGGCCCCACTGTTCCTGTTGGGGTGTGTTTGTGTCTTTAGGGCTCCACTGTTCCTGTTGGTCTGTCTTTAGGGCCCCACTGTTCCTGTTGGGGTGTGTTTGTGTCTTTAGGGCTCCACTGATCCTGTTGGGGTGTCTTTTGGGCCCCACTGTTCCTGTTGGGGTGTCTTTAGGGCCCCACTGTTTCTGTGTCTTTAGGGCCCCACTGTTCCTGTTGGGGTGTGTTTGTGTCTTTAGGGCCCCACTGTTCCTGTTTGTGTCTTTAGGGCCCCACTACTCCTGTTGGGGTGTCTTTAGGGCCCCACTGTTCCTGTTGGGGTGTCTTTAGGGCCCCACTGTTCCTGTTGGGGTTTCTTTAGGGCCCCACTGTTCCTGTTGGATTGTTTTTTTAGGGCCCCACTCCTCCTGTTGGGGTGTCTTTAGGGCCCCACTGTTCCTGTTGGGGTGTCTTTAGGGCCCCACTGTTCCTGTTTGGGTGTCTTTAGGGCCCCACTGCTCCTGTTGGGGTGTCTTTAGGGCCCCACTGCTCCTGTTTATGTGTCTTTAGGGCCCCACTGTTCCTGTTGGGGTGTCTTTAGGGCCCCACTGTTCCTGTTGGGGTGTCTTTAGGGCCCCACTGTTCCTGTTGGGGTGTCTTTAGGGCCCCACTGTACCTGTTGAGGTTTGTTTGTGTCTTTAGGGTGGGTGGCTGTTTGACCTTGATACTTGTCATATGAATGAATATGTTTTTTAAACAGAAATACATTTCCCCTATATGTTCATGTTATATTCATTTTCCTGTTTCCTTTCCTCCAGTTTCCTACAACGGGGAGCTGTATATATTTGGGGGCTATAACGCTCGTCTGGACCGACACTTCAATGACCTCTGGAAGTTCAACCCAGGTGATCAACCGTTCTAAGAACATTCTCCATCCATTCTACGCTCTGAGGTTTGATAGGATACGTACGAGCTAGTGTTGTGTTGGTAGGATACGTACGAGCTTGTGTTGTGTTGGTAGGATACGTACGAGCTAGTGTTGTGTTGGTAGGATACGTACGAGCTAGTGTTGTGTTGGTAGGACAGGCAGGGAGCTAGTGTTGGGTTGGTTGGACAGGCAGGGAGTTAGTGTTGTGTTGGTAGGATACGTACGAGCTAGTGTTGTGTTGGTAGGACAGGCAGGGAGCTAGTGTTGTGTTGGTAGGACAGGCAGGGAGCTAGTGTTGTGTTGGTAGGATACGTACGAGCTAGTGTTGTGTTGGTAGGATACGTACGAGCTAGTGTTGGGTTGGTAGGACAGGCAGGGAGGTAGTGTTGTGTTGGTAGGATACGTACGAGCTAGTGTTGGGTTGGTAGGACAGGCAGGGAGCTAGTGTTGTGTTGGTAGGACAGGCAGGGCGCTAGTGTTGTGTTGGTAGGATACGTACGAGCTAGTGTTGTGTTGGTAGGACAAGCAGGGAGCTAGTGTTGTGTTGGTAGGACAGGCAGGGAGCTAGTGTTGTGTTGGTAGGATACGTACGAGCTAGTGTTGTGTTGGTAGGACAGGCAGGGAGCTAGTGTTGTGTTGGTAGGACAGGCAGGGAGCTAGTGTTGAGTTGGTAGGACAGGCAGGGAGCTAGTGTTGTGTTGGTAGGATACGTACGAGCTAGTGTTGTGTTGTAGGATACGTACGAGCTAGTGTTGGGTTGGTAGGACAGGCAGGGAGCTAGTGTTGGGTTGGTAGGACAGGCAGGGAGCTAGTGTTGTGTTGGTAGGACAGGCAGGGAGCTAGTGTTGTGTTGGTAGGATACGTACGAGCTAGTGTTGTGTTGGTAGGATACGTACGAGCTAGTGTTGTGTTGGTAGGATACGTACGAGCTAGTGTTGTGTTGGTAGGATACGTACGAGCTAGTGTTGTGTTGGTAGGACAGGCAGGGAGCTAGTTTTGTGTTGGTAGGATACGTACGAGCTAGTGTTGTGTTGGTAGGACAGGCAGGGAGCTAGTGTTGTGTTGGTAGGATACGTACGAGCTAGTGTTGTGTTGGTAGGATACGTACGAGCTAGTGTTGTGTTGGTAGGACAGGCAGGGAGCTAGTGTTGGGTTGGTAGGACAGGCAGGGAGCTAGTGTTGGGTTGGTAGGATACGTACGAGCTAGTGTTGTGTTGGTAGGATACGTACGAGCTAGTGTTGTGTTGGTAGGATACGTACGAGCTAGTGTTGTGTTGGTAGGATACGTACGAGCTAGTGTTGTGTTGGTAGGACAGGCAGGGAGCTAGTGTTGTTTTGGTAGGATACGTACGGGCTAGTGTTGTGTTGGTAGGACAAGCAGGGAGCTAGTGTTGTGTTGGTAGGACAGGCAGGGAGCTAGTGTTGTGTTGGTAGGATACGTACGAGCTAGTGTTGTGTTGGTAGGACAGGCAGGGAGCTAGTGTTGTGTTGGTAGGACAGGCAGGGAGCTAGTGTTGAGTTGGTAGGACAGGCAGGGAGCTAGTGTTGGGTTGGTAGGATACGTACGAGCTAGTGTTGTGTTGTAGGATACGTACGAGCTAGTGTTGGGTTGGTAGGACAGGCAGGGAGCTAGTGTTGGGTTGGTAGGACAGGCAGGGAGCTAGTGTTGTGTTGGTAGGATACGTACGAGCTAGTGTTGTGTTGGTAGGATATGTACGAGCTAGTGTTGTGTTGGTAGGATACGTACGAGCTAGTGTTGTGTTGGTAGGATACGTACGAGCTAGTGTTGTGTTGGTAGGACAGGCAGGGAGCTAGTTTTGTGTTGGTAGGATACGTACGCGCTAGTGTTGTGTTGGTAGGACAGGCAGGGAGCTAGTGTTGTGTTGGTAGGATACGTACGAGCTAGTGTTGTGTTGGTAGGATACGTACGAGCTAGTGTTGTGTTGGTAGGATACGTACGAGCTAGTGTTGTGTTGGTAGGACAGGCAGGGAGCTAGTTTTGTGTTGGTAGGATACGTACGAGCTAGTGTTGTGTTGGTAGGACAGGCAGGGAGCTAGTGTTGTGTTGGTAGGATACGTACGAGCTAGTGTTGTGTTGGTAGGATACGTACGAGCTAGTGTTGTGTTGGTAGGACAGGCAGGGAGCTAGTGTTGTGTTGGTAGGACAGGCAGGGAGCTAGTGTTGTGTTGGTAGGATACGTACGAGCTAGTGTTGTGTTGGTAGGACAGGCAGGGAGCTAGTGTTGGGTTGGTAGGACAGGCAGGGAGCTAGTGTTGTGTTGGTAGGACAGGCAGGGAGCTAGTGTTGTGTTGGTAGGATACGTACGAGCTAGTGTTGTGTTGGTAGGATACGTACGAGCTAGTGTTGTGTTGGTAGGACAGGCAGGGAGCTAGTTTTGTGTTGGTAGGATACGTACGCGCTAGTGTTGTGTTGGTAGGACTGGCAGGGAGCTAGTGTTGTGTTGGTAGGATACGTACGAGCTAGTGTTGTGTTGGTAGGATACGTACGAGCTAGTGTTGTGTTGGTAGGATACGTACGAGCTAGTGTTGTGTTGGTAGGACAGGCAGGGAGCTAGTTTTGTGTTGGTAGGATACGTACGAGCTAGTGTTGTGTTGGTAGGACAGGCAGGGAGCTAGTGTTGTGTTGGTAGGATACGTACGAGCTAGTGTTGTGTTGGTAGGATACGTACGAGCTAGTGTTGTGTTGGTAGGATACGTACGAGCTAGTGTTGTGTTGGTAGGACAGGCAGGGAGCTAGTGTTGTGTTGGTAGGACAGGCAGGGAGCTAGTGTTGTGTTGGTAGGATACGTACGAGCTAGTGTTGTGTTGGTAGGACAGGCAGGGAGCTAGTGTTGGGTTGGTAGGACAGGCAGGGAGCTAGTGTTGTGTTGGTAGGACAGGCAGGGAGCTAGTGTTGGGTTGGTAGGACAGTCATGTGAGTTGGGAGGACAGGCAGGGAGCTAGTGTTGGGTTGGTAGGATAGTCATGTGGGCTGGGAGGACAGTCATGTGGGTTGGGAGAGCAGGCAGGGAGCTAGTGTTGTGTTGGTAGGATACGTACGAGCTAGTGTTGTGTTGGTAGGACAGGCAGGGAGCTAGTGTTGTGTTGGTAGGACAGGCAGGGAGCTAGTGTTGGGTTGGTAGGACAGGCAGGGAGCTAGTGTTGGGTTGGTAGGACAGGCAGGGAGCTAGTGTTGGGTTGGTAGAACAGGCAGGGAGCTAGTGCTGGATTGGTAAGACAGTCATATGGGTTGGTAGGACAGGCAGGGAGCTAGTGTTGGGTTGGTAGGACAGGCAGGGAGCTAGTGTTGGGTTGGTAGGACAGGCAGGGAGCTAGCATTGGGTTGGTAGGACAGTCATGTGAGTTGGGAGGACAGGCAGGGAGCTAGTGTTGGGTTGGTAGGATAGTCATGTGGGCTGGGAGGACAGTCATGTGGGTTGGGAGAGCAGGCAGGGAGCTAGTGTTGGGTTGGTAGGACAGTCATGTGGGTTGCTAGGACAGGCAGGGAGCTATTGTTGGGTTGGTTGGACAGGCAGGGACTGAACATCGCGGGCCTGGGTAGGGTAGGGACTGACCGTTTTGGGTCTGTGCACTGCTTTTGATCAGGGCCTGTAGTGATCTATAGGGGATATGGTGCCATTTGGGGCACTGTGTCACTGAGCCACCTATTCCCGCTGTTCTAAATCTGTCCACTAGATGGCAGCACAACCTCTCTGTTCAGGCCTTGATCTATGGCGCTGAAAGACCTGAACAGCTTGTTGCCATGGTGATGCCTTATAAGGGATGATTGAATACTGAGCAGCCACACAGTCACTGATCTATCTGCCACACAGAGTGGAGAGAGATAGAAAAAGAGGTTATGCTGTTTCTGATGTACAAAGTTCTATATTAATAAACTAATGTTGTCCTCCTGGCTGTAACCTCTCTCTCCGTCCTATCGTCCTCTTTGTCTGTTCTAAATAAAGGGACCAGATGAATATATTGAAGAGTTCAATAGAGACTAGATCAGGTTTATGTAACATTAACTACCTGAGGTTGTCTACTTCTAAATAGAGATACAACACAGCCACCTACCTACCTATTACCCATTACCTATTACCACCTACCTATTACCCATTACCTATTACCACCTACCCATGACCTATTACCACCTACCTATTACCCCATACCCATTACCTATTACCACCTACCTATTACCTATTGCCACCTACCTATTACCCCATCCCCGTTACCTATTACCACCTACCTATTACCCCATACCCATTACCTATTACCACCTACCTATTACCCCATTACCTATTACCCCATACCCATTACCTATTACCACCTACCTATTACCCATTACCTATTACCACCTACCCATTACCTATTGCCACCTACCTATTACCTATTACCCCATACCCGTTACCACCTACATATTACCCATTACCTATTACCCCATACCCAAAATGTCAGTCTCTCGATGTGCAAAACTGATAGAGACATACCCCAAGCGACTTACAGCTGTAATCGCAGTAAAAGGTGGCGCTACAAAGTATTAACTTAAGGGGGCTGAATAATTTTGCACTCCCAATTTTTCAGTTTTTGATTTGTTAAAAAAGTTTGAAATATCCAATAAATGTCGTTCCACTTCATGATTGTGTCCCACTTGTTGTTGATTCTTCACAAAAAAATAAAGTTTTATATCTTTATGTTTGAAGCCTGAAATGTGGCAAAAGGTCGCAAAGTTCAAGGGGGCCGAATACTTTCGCAAGGCACTGTACATATGAGATGAGTAATGTACGGTTTGTAAACATTATATAAAATGGCATTGTTTAAAGTGACTAGTGATACATTTATTACATCCAATTTTTTATTATTAAAGTGGCTGGAGTTGAGTCAGTATGTTGGCAGCAGCCACTCAATGTTAGTGATGGCTGTTTAACAGTCTGATGGCCTTGAGATAGAAGCTGTTTTTAAGACTCTCGGTCCCAGCTTTGATGCACCTGTACTGACCTCGCCTTCTGGATGATAATAGGGTGAACAGGCAGTGGCTCGGGTGGTTGTTGTCCTTGATGATCTTTTTGGCCTTCCTGTGACATCGGGTGGTGTAGGTGTCCTGGAGGGCAGGTAGTTTGCCCCCGGTGATGCGTTGTGCAGACCTCACTTCCCTCTGGAGAGCCTTACGGTTGTGGGCGGAGCAGTTGCCGTACCAGGCGGTGATACAGCCCGACAGGATGCTCTCGATTGTGCATCTGTAAAAGTTTGAGAGGGTTTTAGATGACAAGACAAATTTATTCTGCCTACTTGTGCCTTCTTCACCACACTGTCTGTGTGGGTGGACCATTTCAGTTTGTCCGTGATGTGTACGCAGAGGAACTTAAAACTTACTACCCTCTCCACTGCTGTCCCATCGATGTGGATGGGGGCTGCTCCCTCTGCTGTTTCCTGAAGTCCACGCTCATCTCCTTTGTTTTGTTGACGTTGAGAGTGAGGTTATTTTCCTGACAACACACTCCAAGGGCCTTCACCTCCTTCCTGTAGGTCGCCTCGTCGTTGTTGCTAATCAGGCCTAACACTGTTGTGTCGTCTGCAAACTTGATGATCGAGTTGGAGGCGTGCTTGTCCATGCAGTCATGGGTGAACAGGGAGTACAGGAGGGGGCTGAGAACGCACCCTTGTGAGGCCCCAGTGTTGAGGATCAGCGAAGATGAAATGCCATGGTGTGGTGGATAAACATTATTTTTCTAACATGATTGTGTGTGTGTGTGTGTCCTCCAGAGGCGTTCTCATGGAAGAAGGTGGAGCCTCAGGGTAAAGGTCCGTGCCCCAGGAGGAGACAGTGCTGCTGCTTGGTGGGAGATCGTATCATCCTGTTTGGAGGAACCAGGTAAGATTCAGTAGTTTTTAGTACACATCATAGTAGTCTTTGGCGGTTTGTCATACAGACCTTGTGCCTTACTGGGATATTCAGTAATACTGGCACTGAACAGAAGGGGCGTTGTTTTCAAACCCCACTCATACTCTGTAATCTGAAGATTTAGTAATGCTAACAAGTACATGTAAATCCCCATAGAGAATGCTACCTAAATGCTAACGAGAGCATTGCAAACTTTTTCTACAGTCTCTGACCTAAAGTATTTGCAGGACAGACATCCCAGCTCATAAAGTTATACAAGTAACTAAAATATGCTACTCACTGTTTGCTCCATGCCCAAAACAAATAGTAGACAACATGGCTCTTTATCCAGGAGGGAATTTTCTGCTGTTACCAAGCAAATTATTTTGGGAAGAAGTGAACTAGTTACTAAATTAACAAACCAAATGCACAACGGCAGAGCATTTAGCACATTTTAGACAGTTAACTTAATAGTTATCAGATATCTAGCTGGCAAACATCTAGTTGTGCATTCCCTCCTGTAACTAGATCAGCTGGCACATGCTGCACAACTTTATTTTTTAGGTTTAAAAATAAAATGGAACCTTTTTATTTGACTCCCAAGGCTCTGGTCTCTCGTCGTTGTGCTTGTTAACAAACACCACATGTATGGGAACTACCAGTAAGATTCAAAATCAAACAGTATATGACAGGTGAAATGAAGAACACAACCCTTTTTCACTTAAAAAGTAGCTACAAATATTCACATTTATAAAAAATCTTTAAATAAATATTTTTAACAGCTCAGAGTCCCAGCCCCCATGTCTTCCAGCCCTGCTCAGCCCACCTCTGAACCCCACTGAGACCGCCTGATACTGGGGATAACAGCTCAGTCCCAGCCCCCATGTCTTCCAGCCCTGCTCAGCCCACCTCTGAACCCCACTGAGACCGCCTGATACTGGGGATAACAGCTCAGTCCCAGCCCCCATGTCTTCCAGCCCTGCTCAGCCCACCTCTGAACCCCACTGAGACAGCCTGATACTGGGGATAACAGCTCAGAGCCTTACCCTGCTGGAAAGGCCCGGCTACACTGACATCATTAGCTTTCACCTGCAGGAGAAAGTGTTTGATAAAATATTTTTATTAGAATGACTGGTGTTATTAGTCATGTAATGACTGTGGTGTTAGTAGTCATGTAATGACTGTGGTGTTATTAGTCATGTAATGACTGTGGTGTTAGTAGTCATGTAATGACTGTGGTGTTAGTAGTCATGTAATGACTGTGGTGTTAGTAGTCATGTAATGACTGTGGCGTTAGTAGTCATGTAATGACTGTGGTGTTAGTAGTCATGTAATGACTGTGGTGTTAGTAGTCATGTAATGACTGTGGTGTTAGTAGTCATGTAATGACTGTGGTGTTAGTAGTCATGTAATGACTGGTGATATTAGTCATGTAATGACTGTGGTGATATTAGTCATGTAATGACTGTGGTGTTATTAGTCATGTAATGACTGTGGTGTTATTAGTCATGTAATGACTGTGGTGTTAGTAGTCATGTAATGACTGTGGTGTTAGTAGTCATGTAATGACTGTGGTGTTAGTAGTCATGTAATGACTGTGGTGTTAGTAGTCATGTAATGACTGTGGTGTTAGTAGTCATGTAATGACTGTGGTGTTAGTAGTCATGCAATGACTGTGGTGTTAGTAGTCATGTAATGACTGTGGTGTTAGTAGTCATGTAATGACTGTGGTGTTAGTAGTCACGTAATGACTGTGGTGTTATTAGTCACGTAATGACTGTGGTGTTATTAGTCACGTAATGACTGTGGTGTTATTAGTCATGTAATGACTGTGGTGTTATTAGTCATGTAATGACTGTGGTGTTATTAGTCATGTAATGACTGTGGTGTTATTAGTCATGTAATGACTGTGGTGTTATTAGTCATGTAATGACTGGTGTTATTATATTGGCTGTGGTGTTATTAGTCATGTATTGACTGTGGTGTTATTAGTCATGTAATGACTGTGGTGTTATTAGTCATGTAATGTCTGGTGTTATTAGTCATGTAATGACTGTGGTGATATTAGTCATGTAATGACTGTGGTGTTATTAGTCATGTAATGACTGTGGTGTTATTAGTCATGTAATGACTGTGGTGTTATTAGTCATGTAATGACTGTGGTGTTATTAGTCATGTAATGACTGTGGTGTTATTAGTCATGTAATGACTGTGGTGATATTAGTCATGTATTGACTGTGGTGTTATTATATTGGCTGTGGTGTTATTAGTCATGTAATGACTGTGGTGATATTAGTCATGTAATGACTGTGGTGATATTAGTCATGTATTGACTGTGGTGTTATTAGTCATGTAATGACTGTGGTGATATTAGTCATGTAATGACTGGTGTTATTATATTGGCTGTGGTGTTATTAGTCATGTAATGACTGGTGTTATTAGTCATGTAATGACTGTGGTGATATTAGTCATGTATTGACTGTGGTGATATTAGTCATGTAATGACTGTGGTGTTATTAGTCATGTAATGACTGTGGTGATATTAGTCATGTAATGACTGGTGTTATTATATTGGCTGTGGTGTTATTAGTCATGTAATGACTGTGGTGATATTAGTCATGTATTGACTGTGGTGTTATTAGTCATGTAATGACTGGTGTTATTAGTCATGTGATGATTGCGTTCTGTGGGACTTCCCCTGGGATTTAGTTTGAAGGATAGTCTTACAGGAGTCATGATTTCCTGTCGTCAGGCAGCAGATAGGGAGGGGTCATGGTGTGGGTAAGATAGGGAAAACAAGCGTCTTTGTGATAGTCTGTTGTCTGACCAGGGGAGGAAATACAACACCTCTCGTCTCAGACAGACAGGCAGATGGGCTGATGTCCTGTGGTAGGATCCCTTTATCTATATATATCTACAGCCTACCGTTGTATCCACACACACCTACACATGTCCACACACACCTACACATGTCCACACACACCTACACATGTCCACACACACCTACACATGTCCACACACACCTACACATGTCCACACACACCTACACATGTCCACACACACCTATACATGTCCACACACACCTACACATTTCCACACATATCCACACACACCTACACACATCCACACACACCTACACATATCCACACACACCTACACACATCCACACACACCTACACATATCCACACACACCTACACATATCCACACACACCTACACATATACACACAGACCTACACATATCCACACACACCTACACATTTCCACACATATCCACACACACCTACACATTTCCACACGTATCCACACACACCTACACATATACACTCACACCTACACATTTCCACGCATATCCACACACACCTACACATATCCACACACACCTACACTAGAGGTCGACCGAATATGATTTTTCAACGCCGATACCTATACCGATTAGTCGGCTGATTTAAAAAAAAAAATTATGTTATTTATTTATTTGTAATAATGACAATTTCAACAATACTGAATGAACACTTATTTTAACTTAATATATTACATCAATAAAATCAATTTAGCCTCAAGTAAATAATGAAACATGTTCAATTTGGTTTAAATAATGCAAAAACAAAGTGTTGGAGAAGAAAGTAAAAGTGCAATATGTGCCATGTAAGAAAGCTAACGTTTAAGTTCCTTGCTCAGAACATGAGAACATATGAAAGCTGGTGGTTCCTTTTAACATGAGTCTTCAATTTTCCCAGTGACGTTTGAAACGATATTAGTGCATACCCCGCTAACTAGCTAGCCATTTCACATCGGTTACACCAGCCTCATCTCGGGAGTTGATAGGCTTGAAGTCATAAACAGCTCAATGCTTGAAGCACAACGAAGAGCTGCAGTCATACGCACGAAAGTGCAGTTTGAGTGAATGCTTACGAGCCTGCTGCTGCCTACCACCGCTCAGTCAGACTGCTCTATCAAATCATAGACTTAATTATAACATAATAACACGCAGAAATACGAGCCTTAGGTCATTAATATGGTCGAATACGGAAACTATCATCTCAAAAACAAAACGTTTATTCTTTCAGTGAAATACGGAACCGTTCCGTATTTTATCTAACGGGTGGCATTCATAAGTCTAAATATTCCTGTTACATTGCACAACCTTCAATGTTATGTCATAATTACGTAAAATTCTGGCAAATTAGGCAGCCCAAATTGTTGCATATACACGGACTCTGCGTGCAATGAATGCAAGAGAAGTGACACAATTTCACCTGGTTAATATTGCCTGCTAACCTGGATTTAAATATGCAGATTTAAAAATATATTCTTCTGTGTATTGATTTTAAGAAAGGCATTGATGTTTATGGTTAGGCACACATTGTTTTTTATAAGATAAGATTAATGGTAGCTAGCAACTTACCTTGGCTTACTGCATTCGTGTAACAGGCAGAGGCTCCTTGTGTAGTGCAATGAGAGGCAGGTGGTAAGAGCTTTGGACTAGTTAACTGTAAGGTTGCAAGATTGAATCCCCCGAGCTGACAAGGTGAAAATCTGTCGTTCTGCCCCTGAGCAAGGCAGTTAACCCACTGTTTCTAGGCCGTCATTGAAAATAAGAATGTGTTCTTAACTGATTTGTCTAGTTAAATAAAGATTAAATGAAGTAGTTAAAAAATACCGATTTCCGATTGTTATGAAAACTTGAAATCGGTCCTAATTAACACACACCTACACATATCCACACACACCTACACATATACACACAGCTGGGTGTCTGTTTGCCTCCCTGGCTGGCTGTCTGTCTGTCTGACTTCCAGGCTTTGTTTCTGTCCGTCTGTCTGTCTATTTGGGTGTTGTTTCCTGATACTGTAAAAATGAGTCTGATCCCTACAATACAACGTGGTCACCCACAGCTGATCCCTGATGAACTCTGAGCAAGGTGGTCACCCACAGATGATCCCTGATGAACTCTGAGCAAGGTGGTCACCCACAGCTGATCCCTGATGAACTCTGAGCAAGGTCCACAGATTGTCTGTTTAGTTACACTAAGACACTAGACCCACACACAGGTTCATATTAGGCTGGGCTGTTGTTGTTTACAATAAGACAATGGTTCCCAAACTGTTTCAATCAGGCCCCCATTCCATCATTGGGGAACATTTACAAGTTTCAGAGCTAAGTTGAAAGCCGGACCCTAAAAAACTCCCCGCCGACCACTCGCGCGCCCCCTAACCACTCGCGAGCCCCCTGACCACTCGCCCGCCCCCTGACCACTCGCGCGCCCCCCGACCACTCGCGCGCCCCCCGACCACTCGCGCGCCCCCCGACCACTCGCGCGCCCCCCGACCACTCGCGCGCCCCCCGACCACTCGCGCGCCCCCCGACCACTCGCGCGCCCCCCGACCACTCGCGCGCCCCCCGACCACTCGCGCGCCCCCCGACCACTCGCGCGCCCCCCGACCACTCGCGCGCCCCCCCGACCACTCGCGCGCCCCCCGACCACTCGCGCGCCCCCCGACCACTCGCGCGCCCCCCGACCACTCGCGCGCCCCCCGACCACTCGCCCGCCCCCCGACCACTCGCCCGCCCCCCGACCACTCGCCCGCCCCCCGACCACTCGCCCGCCCCCCGACCACTCGCCCGCTCCCCGACCACTCGCCCGCCCCCTCCCCCCCCCCGACCAATCTCTCGCCCCCTCAGTTTGGGAACCACTGCACTAAGACACTTAAGACCCACACTCAGGCTGAGGACCAAGTCATAACAGCAGCTGATTTACTTTCCCTCCTATTTAAACAGTGGAGAGGAGAAGTGTGCCCTGAGTCGGAGGTGTCCTCCCTGTGTCCATCTTTATTGTGACACCTTACCTGCTTAGATTTCACACAGGACATTGTGTGTTTATTGAAATACATGTGGGTATCTTATTCTTTGAGATGTATTACATGTTGATCATTTAGCCGTTATCTGTTATCCAGAGTGACATACAGTCAGTTCTGTTAACCAAGCTAGGATAGACAACCACATATCAGTCATTACCAGGAAATCAGAGCTAGTTACAAAAGAATCAAAATCAAATCAAATGTATTTATATAGCCCTTCGTACATCAGCTGATATCTCAAAGTGCTGTACAGAAACCCAGCCTAAAACCCCAAACAGCAAGCAATGCAGGTGTAGAAGCACGGTGGCTAGGAAAAACTCCCTAGAAAGACAAGACAAGTGTTAGTGCCAGAAAGGGGATCAGTTGAACAACTGAATGCATTCAACCCAAATGTGTCTTCTGCATTTTCTGCAGAATGGCAGATTTTTCCACCTTGCCGGCTCTGGGATTTGAACCAGCGACCTTTGGGTTACTGGCCCAACACTCTTAACCACTAGGCTACCTACCTGTATGTCTGTGGAACGTCTATAAGCCAATGTGCTCTGTGTTTTGTGTTTATTTTCCTGGGGCTTAACTACTTTCAGAGTCATTAGGCAGCTATTAACCCCAGCTTTAACCCTAGCTTTAACCAGCTAAAGACTTATTTGTTTCTGTCTAAATTAAATAGACAAACGCCTGCTCGGCCCATCATGAATTACCCAGCAGACACCTTGCTTGTGTTCTTTATAACACTTCCGGATCCTAGGAAGCGTGGCAAGGAAACACTGTCAGATTTATGTGTGAGTGTGTTTGTGCGTAGGAGCGTGGCTAAGAAACACTGTGTAAATTTATGAGGACTCTTCTATACCACTATTGTTTATCTTTCAGTCTGAGCCAGACCAGAACACTGAATGATATTTATTTAAAACATTCTGTTGTATTTATTCACTCTTTATGATATTTACTTTACCTGCAGGAATTTGTTGGCCATTAATTTATTGTTTTAGTGAAGCACAATAAAAGGATTTAAGTCGTGGGCCCGCTGTGTTCTCACTGTGTTCAAAGGGTCAGCTATAGGACTGGACTAGAGGTGTTTGTCTGGGAAACTCTCACCTTAACTAACCCTATTAGAACCCTGTGTGGGAATTATTACAGCAATATAGACTGGGGGAAACTGGGTACACAACAGAGCAAAATGGATGTTCATTAGGTTGAAGCCCATTAGGGGCTGTATTTTTATTCACTATTGACTGTTGTTTTAACGTGTGCTTTAGGACAGCAACTTGGAATTAGTTCCCATTTATAAAGTGATTTAGTGCAGCAGTTTAACCTGGGTGTGTATGAGAAAGAGATCTGCCAGCAACACACAGTCTCTCTCTCTCACACACACACACTCCTCACCTCCACTTACTCCAGAGTAAACAGCCTGCTGAGCTGTAGAGAGGCAAGACATTCTGTCCTGATTTATGAGCTCAGGGAGCCTCCTCTCTGTGTCACACAGCGACACCCGAACCCTAACCCTCTGTTACCCCTCACTGGTCCTCTGGGGCTCTGGTTAACTCATCTACTCAAACAGGCAGCATGCATGAGTGACTCCACCTGCACAGACCTTAGCCTAGCAACACTAGCTCTATAGTCACTCTCTATGTCTAATATTACACTGTCTGATACTAGCTCCATAGTCACACTGTCTAATAATACACTTTCTGATACTAGCTCTATAGTCACTCTGTCTAATAATACACTTTCTGATACTAGCTCTATAGTCACTCTGTTGTACTTTCTGATTTTTTATTTTTTATTTTACCTTTATTTAACTAGGCAAGTCAGTTAAAAACCCATTCTTATTTTCAATGACAGCCTTTTCAATCACTAGTGGGTTAACTGCCTGTTCAGGGGCAGAACGACAGATTTGTACCTTGTCAGCTCAGGGATTTGAACTTGCAACCTTCCGGTCACTAGTCCAACGCTCTAACCACTAGGCTACCCTGCCGCCCCATATGATACTAGCTCTATAGTCACTCTCTATGTCTGTTATACTAGCTCTATAGTCACTCTCTATGTCTGTTATACTAGCTCTATAGTCACTCTCTATCTATTGTTACATGTTCTAATACTAGCTCTATAGTCACTCTCTATGTCTGTTATACTAGCTCTATAGTCACTCTATCTATTGTTACATGTCCTAATACTAGCTCTATAGTCACTCTCTGTGTCTGTTATACTAGCTCTATAGTCACTCTCTATGTCTGTTATACTAGCTCTATAGTCACTCTCTATGTCTGTTATACTAGCTCTATAGTCACTCTCTATCTATTGTTACATGTTCTAATACTAGCTCTATAGTCACTCTCTATGTCTGTTATACTAGCTCTATAGTCACTCTCTCTGTCTTTTACATCCAGTCTGGTGAATGTCCAGCTATCTCCAGTCTGGTGAATGTCTAGCTACCTCCAGTCTGGTGAATGTCCAGCTACCTCCAGTCTGGTGAATGTCCAGCTACCTCCAGTCTGGTGTGGGTCTAGCTACCTCCTGTCTGGTGAATGTCCAGCTACCTCCAGTCTGGCAAAATGTCTTGCTACCTCCAGTCTGGTGTGGGTCCAGCTACCTCCAGTCTGGTGAATGTCCAGCTACCTCCAGTCTGGTGTGGGTCTAGCTACCTCCAGTCTGGTGAATGTCCAGCTACCTCCAGTCTGGTGAATGTCCAGCTACCTCCAGTCTGGTGAATGTCCAGCTACCTCCAGTCTGGTGTGGGTCTAGCTACCTCCAGTCTGGTGAATGTCCAGCTACCTCCAGTCTGGTGTGGGTCTTGAAGCCAGTTAATGATTCACTGGTACAGGCAGCACCTGCTGGACCCATGTAGTGTCAGTACACTGTGGCTCTCACTTTTGTCTGTGTGTCTGTCTGAAGTTGGGGACCGGACATCTTCAGATGGACAAGGTGTAAACCGGAACGTGACAGCTTGGCATGCTGCGAGCTGGGCCTGGCCCAATCAGACGCCTTAACTTGTTTTGTGTGTATATATTAGGGATGTTGCTGCTGGCTAACAGGCCTTCATTAACCAGTGAACAAACAGTAAAATGACGTGTCCAACAGAATATACTCTGCATGCATACAAGGAACATATTCAAATATACACTATCGTCATACAAGGAACAGATTCATACAAGGAACATATTCATATATATACATATAAGGAACAGACATTTTTCATAAAGAGCTTAATGGAAACGGGCTGGGTATTGTTGCATATCGTCTTACAGTCAAGCAGCTGTCGCCTATTATTAGACATGCAGCTCCTGTAATGAAGCAGCTAATTAAACGTAATTTAAACATGTCAAATTGTCTGTAAAAGTCTGTTGGAAACAGTTCACCTGAGTGTTTCTGTAAAAGTCTGTTGGAAACAGTTCACCTGAGTGTTTCTGTAAAAGTCTGTTGGAAACAGTTCACCTGAGTGTTTCTGTAAAAGTCTGTTGGAAACAGTTCACCTGAGTGTTTCTGGAAAAGTCTGTTGGAAACAGTTCACCTGAGTGTTTCTGTAAAAGTCTGTTGGAAACAGTTCACCTGAGTGTTTCTGGAAAAGTCTGTTGGAAACAGTTCACCTGAGTGTTTCTGTAAAAGTCTGTTGGAAACAGTTCACCTGAGTGTTTCTGGAAAAGCCAGTTGGAAACAGTTCACCTGAGTGTTTCTGGAAAAGTCTGTTGGAAACAGTTCACCTGAGTGTTTCTGGAAAAGCCAGTTGGAAACAGTGTGTCTGTAAAAGCCAGTTGTAGACAGTTCACCTGAGTGTGTCTGTAAAAGCCAGTTGGAAACAGTTCACCTGAGTGTTTCATATGTGCCAGAGCTGAAAACCTCAAACGTAGAAAGACTGGGAACCTAATAGCAACAACTAGGATGGGTTGCCAATATGACTAGGATTGTACCTTTGGGCTTCTGGACAACGAAATAAAGTTGATATGAAAATCAATAGAACAGGAGAGAAATGCTGGTTAATGACATGAGGAAGTCTTTTATAAAATAATTACCCCCACATATCTATGGATGGATTTTGGCTAGGCTACTGTGAAGCAAGGTAAGACATGCCTCATTATCAGAAGTAAAGTAGTACGTTCAGCTTTCAAACAATGATACTGCCTAAAGCTCCCATTACATTATACTGCCTCAAGTTCCCATTACATTATACTGCCTCAAGCTCCCATTACATTATACTGCCTCAAGTTCCCATTACATTATACTGCCTCAAAGCTCCCATTACATTGTACTGCTTCAAGCTCCCATTACATTATACTGCCTCAAGCTCTCATTACATTATACTGCCTCAAGCTCTCATTACATTATACTGCCTCAAGCTCCCATTACATTATACTGCCTCAAGCTCTCATTACATTATACTGCCTCAAGCTCTCATTACATTATACTGCCTCAAGCTCTCATTACATTATACTGCCTCAAGCTCTCATTACATTATACTGCCTCAAGCTCTCATTACATTGTACTGCCTCAAACTCCCATTTTCACGATACTGCCTCAAACTCCCATTTACACAATACTGCCTCAAGCTCCCATTTACTCGATACTGTCTCAAGCTCCCATTTACTCAATATTGCCTCAAACTCCCATTTACTCGATACTGCCTCAAGCTCCCATTTACTCGATACTGTCTCAAGCTCCCATTTACACAATACTGCCTCAAGCTCCCATTTACTCGATACTGCCTCAAGCTCCCATATACACAGTACTGCCTCAAACTCTCATTACGTTATACTGCCTCAAGCTCCCATTACGTAAAAAATACTGTGACTTACCAAGACAGTTAGTGGATTAAGTATCCTGAGATTAAGTATTTTTGGAACAGAGCATTCGTTTCCGTACTTCCGAGAACACAAACACTCATGTGCGCTAGCAGAGAGACGGTTAGGGGCACAGTATAGGCAGGTCAGCCACCAGACAGACAGATCCGTGCACTAAGCCTATCTCAAATCAAATTATATTGGTCACACACACATGGTTAGCAGATGTTAATGTGAGTGTAGCGAAATGCTTTTGCTTCTAGTTCTGACAGTGCAGCAATATCAAACATGTAATCTAACAATTCCACAGCTACCTAATACACACAGATCTAAGTAAAGGAATGAATAAGAATATGTGCATGTAAATATATGGTTGAGCAATAACAGAGCGGCATAGGCAATGTGCAATAGATGGTATAAAATACATTATATACATATGAGATGATTAATGCATTATTAAAGTGGCATTATTAAATTGACTAGTGTTCCATTTGTTAGAGTGTCCAATGATTTCAAGTCACTATGTTGGCAGCAGCCTCTCTGTGTTAGTGATGACTGTTTAACAGTCTGATGGCCTTGAGATAGAAGCTGTTTTTCAGTCTCTCGATCCGTGCTTTGATGCACCTGTACTGACCTCGCCTTCTGGATGATAATAGGGTGAACAGGCAGTGGCTCGGGTGGTTGTTGTCCTTGATGATCTTTTTGGCCTTCCTGTGACATCTGGTGGTGTAGGTGTCCTGGAGGGCAGGTAGTTTGCCCCCGGTGATGCGTTGTGCAGACCTCACTACCCTCTGTAGAGCCTTATGGTTGTGGGCGGAGCATTTGCCGTACCAGGCGGTGATACAGCCCGACAGGATGCTCTCGATTGTGCATCTGTAGAAGTTTGTCAGTGTTTTTGGTGACAAGACACATTTCTTCAGTCTCCTGAGGTTGAAGAGGCGCTGCTGCGCCTTCTTCACCACACTGTCTGTGTTGGTGGACCAATTCAGTTTGTCTGTGACGTGTACGCCGAGGAATTTAAAACTTCCCACCTTCTCCACTACTGTCCCGTCAATGTGGATAGGGGGGTGCTCCCTCTGCTGTTTCCTGAAGTCCACGATCAACTCCTTTGTTTTGTTGACGTTGAGTGAGAGGTTGTTTTCCTGACACAACTATCTATCACTACAGGCAGGTCAGCCACCAGACAGACCGTCAGAGCCGTGCACTAGGCCCATCTAGTGCACGGAGGTTGTGCGTTCCCCAGAGGTTGTGCGTTCCCCAGAGGTTGTGCGTTCCCCAGAGGTTGTGCGTTCCCCGGAGGTTGTGCGTTCCCCAGAGGTTGTGCGTTCCCCAGAGGTTGTGCGTTCCCCAGAGGTTGTGCGTTCCCCAGAGGTTGTGCGTTCCCCAGAGGTTGTGCGTTCCCCAAAGGTTGTCGCCCCACCCTATCTGCTGTATGACCAATGAAACACTTTAACAAACTCCAGTTTCCAGCCGTCATCAGTTTTCTGTGCCTATAGTTGATGTATCTACCGTCCTTCACAGTGTTTTAATTGGCTCATATGCATCACACAGAGAGTAAACAGCTCAGTAGCAGTCTTACGTGCTTCACTATGTTAAATTGACCTTTACTATGAATGACTGACTGAGAGGCTGATTGATGTTGTCTCTGCAGCTCCCCTCCATGCTCTCTCTGCCAGGCTGGAACAGGCCTGCTGTTATAGAATCCTACTGTCAGAAAGATCCGTCCTTACTTGGCCAGACACTGTTAGGACTGGGCGATATATCAAATTCCTTTGATTCATTTGAATCTGCAGTGCCTTCAGAAAGTATTCATACCCCTTGATTTATTCCACATTTTGTTGTTACAGCCTGAATTCAACATGGATTAAATTGATTTTTCTCACCCATCTACGTACAATGTCCATAATGACAAAGTGAAAATATGGTTTTAGACATTTTTGCACATTTATTGAAAATGAAATATAGAAATACTGTATTCATACCCCTAAGTCAATAGTCAGTCTTTCTGGGTAAGTCTCTAAGAGTGATTACACCTGTGCGTCTTTCTGGGTTAGTCTCTAAGAGTGATTACAGCTGTGAGTCTTTCTGGGTAAGTCTCTAAGAGTGATTACAGCTGTGAGTCTTTCTAGGTAAGTCTCTAAGAGTGATTACAGCTGTGAGTCTTTCTGGGTTAGTCTCTAAGAGTGATTGCAGCTGTGAGTCTTTCTGGGTTAGTCTCTAAGAGTGATTACAGCTGTTAGTCTTTCTGGGTTAGTCTCTAAGAGTGATTGCAGCTGTGAGTCTTTCTGGGTTAGTCTCTAAGAGTGATTACAGCTGTGAGTCTTTCTGGGTAAGTCTCTAAGAGTGATTACAGCTGTGAGTCTTTCTGGGTTAGTCTCTAAGAGCTGTGAGTCTTTCTGGGTTAGTCTCTAAGAGCTGTGAGTCTTTCTGGGTTAGTCTCTAAGAGCTTTCCACACCTGGATTGAACAATATTTGCACATTATTAAAACAAATTCTTCAAGCTTTGTAAAGTTGGTTGTAGATCATTCCTAGACAGCCATTTTTATGTCTTGCCATATATTTTCAAGGTGATTTAAGTCAAAACTGTTAATCAGCCACTAAGGAACATTCAATGTCTTCTTGGTAGGCAACTTCAGTGTACTCTTGAGTGGACAAACCATTAGGAACACCTTCCTACTATTGAGTTGTACCCCCTTCCCTTTACCTAGTCTATACAGGTCGATTTAGACTGAGTGGACAAAACATTAGGAACACCTTCCCTTTACCTAGTCTATACAGGTCGATTTACACTGAGTGGACAAAACATTAGGAACACCTTCCTACTATTGAGTTGTACCCCCTTTCCCTTCCCTTTACCTAGTCTATACAGGTCGATTTACACTGAGTGGACAAAACATTAGGAACACCTTCCTACTATTGAGTTGTACCCCCTTCCCTTTACCTAGTCTATACAGGTCGATTTACACTGAGTGGACAAAACATTAAGAACACCTTCCTACTATTGAGTTGTACCCCCTTTCCTTTACCTAGTCTATACAGGTCGATTTACACTGAGTGGACAAAACATTAGGAACACCTTCCTACTATTGAGTTGTACCCCCTTTCCCTTCCCTTTACCTAGTCTATACAGGTCGATTTACACTGAGTGGACAAAACATTAGGAACACCTTCCTACTATTGAGTTGTACCCCCTTCCCTTTACCTAGTCTATACAGGTCGATTTACACTGAGTGGACAAAACATTAGGAACACCTTCCTACTATTGAGTTGTACCCCCTTCCCTTTACCTAGTCTATACAGGTCGATTTACACTGAGTGGACAAAACATTAGGAACACCTTCCTACTATTGAGTTGTACCCCCTTCCCTTTACCTAGTCTATACAGGTCGATTTACACTGAGTGGACAAAGCATTAGGAACACCTTCCTACTATTGAGTTGTACCCCCTTCCCTTTACCTAGTCTATACAGGTCGATTTACACTGAGTGGACAAAACATTAAGAACACCTTCCTACTATTGAGTTGTACCCCCTTTCCTTTACCTAGTCTATACAGGTCGATTTACACTGAGTGGACAAAACATTAGGAACACCTTCCTACTATTGAGTTGTACCCCCTTTCCCTTCCCTTTACCTAGTCTATACAGATCGATTTACACTGAGTGGACAAAACATTAGGAACACCTTCCTACTATTGAGTTGTACCCCCTTCCCTTTACCTAGTCTATACAGGTCGATTTACACTGAGTGGACAAAACATTAGGAACACCTTCCTACTATTGAGTTGTACCCCCTTCCCTTTACCTAGTCTATACAGGTCGATTTACACTGAGTGGACAAAACATTAGGAACACCTTCCTACTATTGACTTGTACCCCCTTTCCTTTACCTAGTCTATACAGGTCGATTTACACTGAGTGGACAAAGCATTAGGAACACCTTCCTATTATTGAGTTGCACCCCCTTTTGCCCTCAGAACTGCCTCAGGTCATCCGGACATGGACTTTACAAGGTGTCGAATGCGTTCCACAGGGATGTTGGCCCATGTTGACTCCAATGCTTCACACAGTTGTGTCAAGTTAGCTGGATGTCTTTTGGGTGGTAGACCATTCTTTATACACACGGGAAACTGTTGAGTGTGAAAAACCCAGCAGTGTTGCCGTTTGTAACACAAACTGGTGCGCCTGGCACCTACTACCATGCCAAAGGCACTTACATTTTTTGTCTTGCCCATTCACCATCTGAATGGCACACATACACAATCCTTGTCTCAAGGCTTTAAAAAAAAAATCCTTGTTTAACCTGTCTCCTCCCCTTCATCTACACTGATTGAATTGGATTTAACAAGTGACATCAATAAGGATCATAACTATCTTGGCATTCACATGGTCAGTTTCCTGGAAAGAGCAAGTATTCCTAATGTTTTGTACACTCTGTGTATGTTTGGCCTTGTGTTGTATTGTCCTGTTGAAAGGTGAATTTGTCTCCCAGTGTCTGGTGGAAAGAAGACTGAAGCAGGTTTTCCTCTAGGATTTTGCCTGTGCTTATCTCCATTCTGTTTATTTTTATCCTAAAGAACTACCCAGTCCTTGCCGATGAAAAGCATACCCATAACATGATGTAGCCACCACCATGCTTGAAAATATGCAGAGTGGTACTAAGTGATGTGTTGGATTTGCCCCAAACATAACACTTCGTATTCAGGACATAAAGTTAATTTCTTTTTCCACGTTTTTGTAGTTTTAATTTAGTGGCTTATTGCAAACATAATGCATGTTTTGAAAATTCTTTATTCTGTACATTGTCCTTTAGGTTAGTATTTTGGCGTAACTACAATGTTGATCAGTTTTCTCTTATCACAGCCATTAAACTCTGTAACTGTTTTAAAGTCATCATTGGCCTCATGGTAAAATCCCTGAGCGGTTTCCTTTCTCTCCAGCAACTGAGTTAAGAAGGACGCCTGTATATTTGTAGTGACTGGGTGTATTGATACACCATCTAAAGTGTAATTAATAACTTCACAATGCCCAAAGAGATATTCATTGTATTTATTTTTGTATTTTTTTTACCCATCTACCAATAGGTGCCCTTTTTTCCAAGGCATTAGAAAACCTCCATGGTCTTTGTGGTTAAATCTGTGTTTGAAATTCACTGCTCGACTGAGGGACCTTACAGATAATTGTATGTTTGGGGTACAGAGATGAGGTAGTCATTCAAAAATCATGTTAAACACTATTGAACAAAGTGAGTCCATTCAACTGATGTGAATTGTTAAGCACATTTTTACTCCTGAACTTATTTAGCCTTGCCATAACAAAGAGGTTGAATACTTATTGACCAAAGACATTTCAGATTGTAATTGTTTATACATTTGTAAAAAAAAATATATAAAAGCATAATTCCACTTTGACATTATATGGGGTATTGTGTGTAGGCCAGTGACACGCAATCTCAATTTAATCCATTTTAAATTCAGGCTGCAACACAACAAAATGTGGAAAAAGTTGAGGGGTTTGAAAACTTTCTGGAGGCACTGTATGTTTAAGGGCGATGTTCCAAATGCCCGTATCGCAAGAATCAAGGTTTTAATACATTTTTTTATCAGCGTTTTCTTTTTGGTCTTGTCTTCTGTGCTGTGTGCACCTTCCCTCTCGTACACAGACACCAAACCACTCCCCGTGCCACTTACAACCACTACGACTAAATATCACCTCTCTGACAACAAGCAGTTTCAACTCCATCTTTGCATTTAAGGTTTGGTCCAACAGAATTGGTCATATGGAGATCTGACTAGACTAGGTGTAGTGGAGGAGGTCTGACTAGACTAGGTGTAGTGAAGGAGGTCTGACTAGACTAGGTGTAGTGGAGGAGGTCTGACTAGACTAGGTGTAGTGGAGGAGGTCTGACTAGACTAGGTGTAGTGGAGGAGGTCTGACTAGACTAGGTGTAGTGGAGGAGGTCTGACTAGACTAGGTGTAGTGGAGGAGGTCTGACTAGACTAGGTGTAGTGGAGGAGGTCTGGCTAGACTAGGTGTAGTGGAGGAGGTCTGACTAGACTAGGTGTAGTGGAGGAGGTCTGACTAGACTAGGTGTAGTGGAGGAGGTCTGACTAGACTAGGTGTAGTGGAGGAGGTCTGACTAGGTGTAGTGGAGGAGGTCTGACTAGACTAGGTGTAGTGGAGGAGGTCTGACTAGGTGTAGTGGAGGAGGTCTAACTAGACTAGGTGTAGTGGAGGAGGTCTGACTAGACTAGGTGTAGTGGAGGAGGTCTGACTAGACTAGGTGTAGTGGAGGAGGACTGACTAGACTAGGTGTAGTGGAGGAGGTCTGACTAGGTGTAGTGGAGGAGGTCTGACTAGACTAGGTGTAGTGGAGGAGGTCTGACTAGGGACTAGACTAGGTGTAGTGGAGGAGGTCTGACTAGACTAGCAGTAGTGGAGGAGGTCTGACTAGACTAGGTGTAGTGGAGGAGGTCTGACTAGACTAGCAGTAGTGGAGGAGGTCTGACTAGACTAGGTGTAGTGGAGGAGGTCTGACTAGACTAGGTGTAGTGGAGGAGGTCTGACTAGGTGTAGTGGAGGAGGTCTAACTAGACTAGGTGTAGTGGAGGAGGTCTGACTAGACTAGGTGTAGTGGAGGAGGTCTGACTAGGTGTAGTGGAGGAGGTCTGACTAGGTGTAGTGGAGGAGGTCTGGCTAGACTAGGTGTAGTGGAGGAGGTCTGACTAGACTAGGTGTAGTGGAGGAGGTCTGACTAGGTGTAGTGGAGGAGGTCTGACTAGACTAGGTGTAGTGGAGGAGGTCTGACTAGACTAGCTGTAGTGGAGGAGGTCTGACTAGCTGTAGTGGAGGAGGTCTGACTAGACTAGGTGTAGTGGAGGAGGTCTGACTAGACTAGGTGTAGTGGAGGAGGTCTGACTAGACTAGGTGTAGTGCAGGAGGTCTGACTAGACTAGGTGTAGTGCAGGAGGTCTGACTAGACTAGGTGTAGTGGAGGTCTGACTAGGTGTAGTGGAGGAGGTCTGACTAGACTATGTGTAGTGGAGGTCTGACTAGACTAGGTGTAGTGGAGGAGGTCTGACTAGACTAGGTGTAGTGGAGGAGGTCTGACTAGGTGTAGTGGAGGAGGTCTGACTAGGTGTAGTGGAGGAGGTCTGACTAGACTAGGTGTAGTGGAGGAGGTCTGGCTAGACTAGGTGAAGTGGAGGAGGTCTGGCTAGACTAGGTGTAGTGGAGGAGGTCTGACTAGACTAGCTGTAGTGGAGGAGGTCTGACTAGGTGTAGTGAAGGAGGTCTGACTAGGTGTAGTTTAGGAGGTCTGACTAGGTGTAGTGGAAGTTCCTGTGCCTGGGGTTTAATCCCCATTACCAAACCACAACCTCACCCTTAATCCTTGGCATTTAATATGTACAGAACCTCCCAGTCTGCTGAAGGTTGTTCTGACAGGGTGTTTGGTTGAGCTGCAGGTACCAGAGCTGTTCAGGGTTAGTGTATCAGATATGTCAGAATGTGTTGCTGCCACCAAACCGCTTTACTGGCTGGTAGAGCTACTAGTCCAGCTGCATATAAGTCTATTATCTCTGTGTTCTACATCAGGGTTCATAGGGCAGACTAACGCCAAGGCTTTGAGATGGGCCAGAGAAGAGGAATAGCTACCTCACCCCAAGGCATTGAGATGGGCCATGCCATATTGTCTGTACTCCTGAAGGTCAGAGGTTTCTCCATAGTCAAACCCTCCCAAACACACTCCCTGAGATGCAGCCTGTCATATGGAAGAGATGACCCAGCAGGATATGGGGCGGTCAGCACATGGATGTTCAGAACCTGGTCAGGACCTCAGGTCACTGTGGTCAGCACAGAGCAGTGTCCGGCGTCGTGGCTGAGAGACTGTCATTTACTCTTCAAATCTTCAACATGTCCTCTGTTCCCAAACCCACCTTATCTGTAACCCTTTAACCCACTACCTGGTTGTATACAGAGGCTTTGGGGGTTGAGTGTTACACATAAACACATGTGATGTGTGTAGTCTTGTCTCCCTTTCTGTCACAACAAATTAGGCAGTGATAAAACTGAAGAAGAGATTTAATGTTAGACTGAAGAACAATAGTCTAGTATGATCCCAGTTGAGCTGTTTGGATGGACACTATCTCTCCCAGATAACTGTCTCTCACCTCCAGAGCAGACTAGGACTGAAGTCTGTCTCACCTCCAGAGCAGGACTGAAGTCTGTCTCACCTCCAGAGCAGAGTAGGACTGACGTCTGTCTCACCTCCAGAGCAGAGTAGGACTGACGTCTGTCTCACCTCCAGAGTAGGACTGAAGTCTGTCTCACCTCCAGAGCAAAGCACGACTGAAGTCTGTCTCACCTCCAGAGTAGGACTGAAGTCTGTCTCACCTCCAGAGCAGAGTAGGATTGAAGTCTGTCTCACCTCCAGAGCAGAGTAGGACTGAAGTCTGTCTCACCTCCAGAGCAGAGTAGGACTGAAGTCTGTCTCACCTCCAGAGCAGAGTAGGACTGACGTCTGTCTCACCTCCAGAGCAGGACTGAAGTCTGTCTCACCTCCAGAGCAGGACTGAAGTCTGTCTCACCTCCAGAGTAGGACTGAAGTCTGTCTCACCTCCAGAGTAGGACTGAAGTCTGTCTCACCTCCAGAGTAGGACTGAAGTCTGTCTCACCTCCAGAGCAGAGTAAGATTGAAGTCTGTCTCACCTCCAGAGCAAAGCAGGACTGAAGTCTGTCTCACCTCCAGAGTAGGACTGAAGTCTGTCTCACCTCCAGAGCAGAGTAAGATTGAAGTCTGTCTCACCTCCAGAGCAAAGCAGGACTGAAGTCTGTCTCACCTCCAGAGTAGGACTGAAGTCTGTCTCACCTCCAGAGCAGAGTAGGATTGAAGTCTGTCTCACCTCCAGAGCAGAGTAGGACTGAAGTCTGTCTCACCTCCAGAGCAGAGTAGGACTGAAGTCTGTCTCACCTCCAGAGCAGAGTAGGACTGAAGTCTGTCTCACCTCCAGAGCAGAGTAGGACTGAAGTCTGTCTCACCTCCAGAGCAGGACTGAAGTCTGTCTCACCTCCAGAGCACGACTGAAGTCTGCCTCACCTCCAGAGTAGGACTGAAGTCTGTCTCACCTCCAGAGTAGGACTGATGTCTGTCTCACCTCCAGAGCAGGACTGAAGTCTGTCTCACCTCCAGAGCAGGACTGAAGTCTGTCTCACCTCCAGAGTAGGACTGAAGTCTGTCTCACCTCCAGAGTAGGACTGAAGTCTGCCTCACCTCCAGAGTAGGACTGAAGTCTGTCTCACCTAAACACATGAAGCAGACAGACCCGTAACAACTGATTTGAGTCTAGTCAGCCACTACAGTCTAGTAAGCCACTACAGTCTAGTCAGCCACTACAGTCTAGTCAGCCACTACAGTCTAGTCAGCCACTACAGCCTAGTCAGTCACTACAGTCTAGTCAGTCACTACAGTCTAGTCAGTCACTACAGTCTAGTCAGCCACTACAGTCTGGTCAGCCACTACAGTCTGGTCAGCCACTACAGTCTGGTCAGCCACTACAGTCTAGTCAGCCACTACAGTCTAGTCAGCCACTACAGCCTAGTCAGTCACTACAGTCTAGTCAGTCACTACAGTCTAGTCAGTCACTACAGTCTAGTCAGCCACTACAGTCTGGTCAGCCACTACAGTCTGGTCAGCCACTACAGTCTAGTAAGCCACTACAGTCTAGTCAGCCACTACAGTCTAGTCAGTCACTACAGTCTAGTCAGCCACTACAGTCTGGTCAGCCACTACAGTCTGGTCAGCCACTACAGTCTGGTCAGCCACTACAGTCTGGTCAGCCACTACAGTCTGGTCAGCCACTACAGTCTGGTCAGCCACTACAGTCTGGTCAGCCACTACAGTCTAGTCAGCCACTACAGTCTAGTCAGTCACTACAGTCTAGTCAGCCACTACAGTCTGGTCAGCCACTACAGTCTGGTCAGCCACTACAGTCTAGTCAGTCACTACAGTCTAGTCAGCCACTACTTAGCCACTACCCAGGATGGGGCACAGATGCATTGAAAGCTGCCTGAGATTCGGGCAATTAAGTTTATCTACACCCCCAGATTTAGATGAAATTGTGGTTACAATGTTTATGTTGTTGTATGAAGATAGAGGTAGTTTAGCAATCCAATGCTAACTAGCGTTAGCGCAGTAACTTGAAGTCTACAGCTAGGGTAGCGAATGTATGTTGTATCTCAGTTTCCCTTTAGATGGAGGAAATTAGCCCTGTAGAGGAATGGAATGATTCTCAGCGTTGGTTGCCCCACTTCAGGATCTGATTGGTTTGTGTGTGAGGTGGTGCCAGGATAGAGTAGACTTCAACATTAACTGTAGTCAGCACAGTGAGGACAGGACATTGCGATACTTAAATATTCACTTGCCGACTACCCCTGTTCCTCCTTATAGTGTTGTGGTGCCAGGTAGTATAGATACTAGACTGGTTAGGGCCTGTCTGTTCCTCCTTATAGTGTTGTGGTGCCAGGTAGAATAGATACTAGACTGGTTAGGGCCTGTCTGTTCCTCTTTATAGTGTTGTGGTGCCAGGTAGAATAGATACTAGACTGGTTAAGGCCTGTCTGTTCCTCCTTATAGTGTTGTGGTGCCAGGTAGGATAGATACCAGACTGGTTAGGTTTAGTCACATAAAGGGTGTGACTTCAACTAAACCTGAGAGACCCCTTCACACCATGTTATAGAGACAAAGGCCCTACAACTAACCCAGAGAGACCCCTTCACACCAAGTTATAGAGACAAAGGCCCTACAACTAACCCAGAGAGAACCCTTCACACCATGTTATAGAGACAAAGGCCCTACAACTAACCCAGAGAGAACCCTTCACACCATGTTATAGAGACAAAGGCCCTACAACTAACCCAGAGGAACCTTGAAACAGCTCGAGAAAACACAATGTCGTCTATTGTTTGTGATTCCAACAACAACTTTCACATGTCCAACAACGAGGCTACTCTTTAGCAGATATTTTAGATAAGCATGCTCCGTTCAAAAAATGCAGAACTAAGAACAGATATAGCCCCTGGTTCACTCCAGACCTGACTGCCCTCGACCAGCACAAAAACATCCTGTGGCGGACTGCGCTAACATCGAATAGTCCCCGCGATATGCAACTGTTCAGGGAAGTCAGGAACCAATACACACAGTCAGTCAGGAAAGCTAAAGCCAACTTCTTCAGGCAGAAGTTTGCATCCTGTAGCTCCAACTCCAAAAAGTTCTGGGACACTGTGAAGTCCATGGAGAACAAGAGCACCTCCTCCCAGCTGCCCACTGCACTGAGACTAGGTAACATGGTCACCACCGATAAATCCATGATTATCGAAAACTTCAACAAGCATTTCTCAACGGCTGGCCATGCCTTCCGCCTGGCTACTCCAACCTCGGACAACAGCTCCCCCCCCCCCGCAGCTACTCGCCCAAGCCTCTCCAGGTTCTCCTTTACCCAAATCCAGATAGCAGATGTCCTGAAAGAGCTGCAAAACCTGGACCCGTACAAATCAGCTGGGCTGGACAATCTGGACCCTCTATTCCTGAAACTATCCGCCGCCATTGTCGCAACCCCTATTACCAGCCTGTTCAACCTCTCTTTCATATCGTCTGAGATCCCCAAGGATTGGAAAGCTGCCGCAGTCATCCCCCTCTTCAAAGGGGGCGACACCCTGGACCCAAACTGTTACAGACCTATATCCATCCTGCCCTGCCTATCTAAGGTCTTCGAAAGCCAAGTCAACAAACAGGTCACTGACCATCTTGAATCCCACCGTACCTTCTCCGCTGTGCAATCTGGTTTCCGAGCCGGTCACGGGTGTACCTCAGCCACGCTCAAGGTACTAAACGATATCATAACCGCCATCGATAAAAGACAGTACTGTGCAGCCGTCTTCATAGACCTTGCCAAGGCTTTCGACTCTGTCAATCACCGTATTCTTATCGGCAGACTCAGTAGCCTCGGTTTTTCGGATGACTGCCTTGCCTGGTTCACCAATTACTTTGCAGACCGAGTTCAGTGTGTCAAATCGGAGGGCATGCTGTCCGGTCCTCTGGCAGTCTCTATGGGGGTGCCACAGGGTTCAATTCTCGGGCCGACTCTTTTCTCTGTATATATCAATGATGTTTCTCATGCTGCGGGCGATTCCCTGATCCACCTCTACGCAGACGACACCATTCTATATACTTCCGGCCCGTCCTTGGACACTGTGCTATCTAACCTCCAAACGAGCTTCAATGCCATACAGCACTCCTTCCGTGGCCTCCAACTGCTCTTAAACGCTAGTAAAACCAAATGCATGCTTTTCAACCGTTCGCTGCCTGCACCCGCACGCCTGACCAGCATCACCACCCTGGATGGTTCCGACCTTGAATATGTGGACATCTATAAGTACCTAGGTGTCTGGCTAGACTCTAAACTCTCCTTCCAGACCCATATCAAACATCTCCAATCGAAAATCAAATCAAGAGTCGGCTTTCTATTCCGCAACAAAGCCTCCTTCACTCACGCCGCCAAACTTACCCTAGTAAAACTGACTATCCTACCGATCCTCGACTTCGGCGACGTCATCTACAAAATTGCTTCCAACACTCTACTCAGCAAACTGGATGCAGTTTATCACAGTGCCATCCGTTTTGTCACTAAAGCACCTTATACCACCCACCACTGCGACTTGTATGCTCTAGTCGGCTGGCCCTCGCTACATATTCGTCGCCAGACCCACTGGCTCCAGGTCATCTACAAGTCCATGCTAGGTAAAGCTCCGCCTTATCTCAGTTCACTGGTTACGATGGCAACACCCATCCGTAGCACGCGCTCCAGCAGGTGTATCTCACTGATCATCCCTAAAGCCAACACCTCATTTGGCCGCCTTTCGTTCCAGTTCTCTGCTGCCTGTGACTGGAACGAATTGCAAAAATCGCTGAAGTTGGAGACTTTTATCTCCCTCACCAACTTCAAACATCTGCTATCTGAGCAGCTAACCGATCGCTGCAGCTGTACATAGTCTATTGGTAAATAGCCCACCCATTTTCACCTACCTCATCCCCATACTGTTTTTATTTATTTATTTTTATTTTTCTGCTCTTTTGCACACCAATATCTCTACCTGTACATAACCATCTGATCATTTATCACTCCAGTGTTAATCTGCATAATTGTAATTATTCGCCTACCTCCTCATGCCTTTTGCACACAATGTATATATAGACTCCCCTTTTTTTCTACTGTGTTATTGACTTGTTAATTGTTTACTCCATGTGTAACTCTGTGTTGTCTGTTCACACTGCTATGCCTTATCTTGGCCAGGTCGCAGTTGCAAATGAGAACTTGTTCTCAACTAGCCTACCTGGTTAAATAAAGGTAAAATAAAATAAAAAATTAAAAAAGGCCCTACAACTAACCCAGAGGAACCTTGAAACAGCTCGAGAAAACACAATGTCGTCTATTGTTTGTGATTCCAACAACAACTTTCACATGTCCAACAACGAGGCTACTCTTTAGCAGATAAGGAAATGCCATCACACCTTCATGTGCTATGCCTTCATGAAGACAAGCCCCAGTGATGATCTATCCCTGGCCTGAACAAGCACTGGGAGTCTGTTATCGGCTGTATCCTCAGTCTTGGACGGATTTGATGTGAGACTGCTTCCTGCTTCATCCTCTGTCCACTTCCTGTTAAGCTGTGGACCTTCAGAATCATTACACTACTTCCTGTTCGTCCTTCAGAACCTTCTGTTCAGAGGAACTCATCATGCTACAATATGACTTCCTGTCAGACTCTTATCAGGAGGAACAGATACAGGCCCTAATGCTAACATCGTCTCACTGTGTGTCTCCCCCCTCTGTCTCTCTGGTGATCAGCCTAGTGTAACCCTATGAACTGCCGTTCTGCACAGTTTTCCATTTGTGTCAGAAATCTAATGTACTGAATGAGAGAGAGGAGCATGTCTGTTTACAGTGCAAATCTGATGTACTGAATGAGAGAGAGGGGCATGTCTGTTTACAGTGTAAATCTGATGTACTGAATGAGAGAGAGGAGCATGTCTGTTTACAGTGTAAATCTGCTGTACTGAATGAGAGAGAGGGCATGTCTGTTTACAGTGTAAATCTGCTGTACTGAATGAGAGAGAGGGGCATGTCTGTTTACAGTGCAAATCTGATGTACTGAATGAGAGAGAGGAGCATGTCTGTTTACAGTGTAAATCTGATGTACTGAATGAGAGAGAGGAGCATGTCTGTTTACAGTGTAAATCTGATGTACTGAATGAGAGAGAGGGGCATGTCTGTTTACAGTGTAAATCTGATGTACTGAATGAGAGAGAGGAGCATGTCTGTTTACAGTGCAAATCTGCCACGTTTTAACATCTCCAGCACCAAACCTGAAAACGGCGTGTTTCTATGAACTGTGGTTAAAAAGATCAGAAGAAAGGTCCTAAAATGCTTCTGCTGTGACATCACAGGGTAGGATTTACATTTCTAAAACTTTCTAGCCAGAGAGAGGGTGTTGTCTTTCTCCCCACGTCACCTCTAATCTCATTGTGTTTGAAAATCGCTGTAAGCTGCTGGGGGAGGTTGGTGGGGTGGTCAGGGTTAGGGGACCTACCAATGAGGGGGGGTGGGGGTAGTAGAAGATCTGGGTGGGGAGGGTAGAGTTGGTGCGTAATGAGTTCCCCAGCTGGCCCCCTGGGACCTGTGGGCTCGTGCTCCGTTCCTCTCCTGGACGCTTTAAATCCACAAGCTGTTTATTTAGTCAAGATTAGGAACGTAAAACCTTACAACATCCTGGGAACGCGGAGAGAGATGGATAATGATGGAGTAAGTAATGAAAATGAATGGAGAGAGCGAAAGGAAGAGATGGGAAAACAGAAGGAAGAGGGATAGTGAAATTCACCTTCTACAGGATGTCATTCAACAAATGGATGTTATTGTAATTAAGTGATAACTGTTTTCCTCTTATTCAAGCAATATTGTCTTTCACATCCTCACACCGAATTGACTTTAGCCAAAGCAGACTGTACATGGTTCAGCTATTCCCTTGCCTTAGCTGCTACAGATAAATACTGTATACCTGATTAAACTGATGGCTGATTCAAAATGGTGGCTGATACAAAATGATGGCAACAGACAATTATACCTAATTCAACTGATGGCTGATTCAAAATGGTGGCTGATACAAAATGATGGCAACACACAACTTTCCCTGATTCAACTATAGCTACAGACAATTATACCTGATTCAACTATAGCTACAGAAAATTATACCTGATTAAATTATACCTTATTCAGTTATAGCTAAAGACAATTATACCTGATTCAACTAATAGCTACAGACAATTATACCTGATTCAACTATAGCTACAGACAATTATAACTGATTCAACTGATAGCTACAGACAATTATACCTGATTCAACTATAGCTACAGACAATTATACCTGATTCAACTATAGCTACAGACAATTATACCTGATTCAACTATAGCTACAGACAAGTATACCTGATTCAATTATAGCTACAGACAATTATACCTGATTCAACTTTAGCTACAGACAATTATATCTGATTGAACTGATAGCTACAGACAATGATACCTAATTCAACTATAGCTACAGACAATTATACCTGATTCAATTATACCTGATTCAACTATAGCTACAGACAATTATACCTGATTCAACTATAGCAACAGACAATTATACCTGATTCAACTGATAGCTACAGACAATTATACCTGATTCAACTATACCTGATTCAACTATAGCTACATACAATTATACCTGATTCAATTATACCTGATTCAATTATAGCTACAGACAACTATACCTGATTCAATGGATAGCTACAGACAATTATACCTGATTCAACTATACCTGATTCAACTATAGCTACAGACAACTATACCTGATTCAACTATAGCTACAGACAATTATACCTGATTCAATTATAGCTACAGACATTTATACCTGATTCAACTATAGCTACAGACAACTATATCTGATTGAACTGATAGCTACAGACAATGATACCTAATTCAACTATAGCTACAGACAATTTAACCTGATTCAATTATACCTGATTCAACTGATAGCTACAGACAACTATACCTGATTCAACTATAGCTACAGACAATTATACCTGATTCAACTATAGCTACAGACAATTATACCTGATTCAACTGATAGCTACAGACAATTATACCTGATTCAACTATACCTGATTCAACTATAGCTACATACAATTATACCTGATTCAATTATACCTGATTCAATTATAGCTGCAGACAACTATACCTGATTCAATGGATAGCTACAGACAATTATACCTGATTCAACTATACCTGATTCAACTATAGCTACAGACAACTATACCTGATTCAACTATAGCTACAGACAATTATACCTGATTCAATTATAGCTACAGACATTTATACCTGATTCAACTATAGCTACAGACAACTATATCTGATTGAACTGATAGCTACAGACAATGATACCTAATTCAACTATAGCTACAGACAATTTAACCTGATTCAATTATACCTGATTCAACTGATAGCTACAGACAACTATACCTGATTCAACTATAGCTACAGACAATTATACCTGATTCAACTATAGCTACAGACAATTATACCTGATTCAACTGATAGCTACAGACAATTATACCTGATTCAACTATACCTGATTCAACTATAGCTACATACAATTATACCTGATTCAATTATACCTGATTCAATTATAGCTACAGACAACTATACCTGATTCAATGGATAGCTACAGACAATTATACCTGATTCAACTATACCTGATTCAACTATAGCTACAGACAACTATACCTGATTCAATTATAGCTACAGACAATTATACCTGATACAATTATAGCTGCAGACAATTATACCTGATTCAACTATACCTGATTCAACTATAGCTACAGACAATTATACCTGATTCAACTATACCTGATTCAACTGATAGCTACAGACAATTATACCTGATTCAACTGATAGCTACAGACAATTATACTTTATTCAACTATACCTGATTCAACTATAGCTACAGACAACTATACCTGATTCAACTATAGCTACAGACAATTATACCTTGATTCAACTATAGCTACAGACAATTATACCTGATTCAATTCTACCTGATTCAACTATAGCTACAGACAATTATACCTGATTCAATTATACCTGATTCAATTATAGCTACAGACAACTATACCTGATTCAACTATAGCTACAGACAATTATACCTGATTCAATTATACCTGATTCAACTATAGCTACAGACAATTATACCTGATTCAACTATAGCTACAGACAATTATACCTGATTCAATTATACCTGATTCAACTATAGCTACAGACAATTATACCTGATTCAATTATACCTGATTCAATTATAGCTACAGACAACTATACCTGATTCAACTATAGCTACAGACAATTATACCTGATTCAACTATAGCTACAGACAATTATACCTGATTCAACTGATAGCTACAGACAATTATACCTGATTCAACTATAGCTACAGACAATTATACCTGATTAAACTATAGCTACAGACAATTATACCTGATTCAACTGATAGCTACAGACAATTATACCTGATTCAACTATAGCTACAGACAATTATACCTGATTAAACTATAGCTACAGACAATTATACCTGATTCAACTGATAGCTACAGACAATTTTACCTGATTCAACTATAGCTACAGAAAATTATACCTGATTCAATTATACCTGATTCAACTGATAGCTACAGACAATTATACCTGATACAATTATAGCTACAGACAATTATACCTGATTCAACTGATAGCTACAGACAATTATACCTGATTCAACTATACCTGATTCAACTGATAGCTACAGACAATTATACCTGATTCAATTATAGCTACAGACAATTATACCTGATTCAACTATACCTGATTCAACTATAGCTACAGACAATTATACCTGATTCAACTGATAGCTACAGACAATTATACTTTATTCAACTATACCTGATTCAACTATAGCTACAGACAACTATACCTGATTCAACTATAGCTACAGACAATTATACCTGATTCAACTATACCTGATTCAACTATAGCTAGAGACAATTATACCTGATTCAACTATAGCTACAGACAATTATACCTTGATTCAACTATAGCTACAGACAATTATACCTGATTCAACTAAATCTACAGACAATTATACCTGATTCAATTATACCTGATTCAACTATAGCTACAGACAATTATACCTGATTCAATTATAGCTACAGACAATTATACCTGATTCAACTATAGCTACAGACAATTATACCTGATTCAACTGATAGCTACAGACAATTATACCTGATTCAACTGATAGCTACAGACAATTATACCTGATTCAACTATAGCTACAGACAATTATACCTGATTAAACTATAGCTACAGACAATTATACCTGATTCAACTGATAGCTACAGACAATTTTACCTGATTCTCTATAGCTTCAGAAAATTATACCTGATTCAATTATACCTGATTCAACTATAGCTACAGACAATTATACCTGATTAAACTATAGCTACTGACAATTATACCTGATTCAACTGATAGCTACAGACAATTTTACCTGATTCAACTGAAAGCTACAGACAATTTTACCTGATTCAACTATAGCTACAGAAAATTATACCTGATTCAATTATACCTGATTCAACTGATAGCTACAGACAACTATACCTGATTCAACTATAGCTACAGACAACTATACCTGATTCAACTGATAGCTATAGACAATTATACCTGATTCAATTATAGCTACAGACAATTATACCTGATTCAACTGATAGCTACAGACAATTATAACTGATTCAACTATACCTGATTCAATTATAGCTACAGACAACTATACCTGATCCAACTGATAGCTACAGACAATTATACCTGATACAATTATAGCTACAGACAGTTATACGTGATTCAACTATAGCTACAGACAATTATACCTGATTCAACTGATAGCTACAGACAATTATACCTGATTCAACTATACCTCATTCAACTGATAGCTACAGACAATTATACCTGATTCAATTATAGCTACAGACAATTATACCTGATTCAACTATACCTGATTCAACTATAGCTACAGACAATTATACCTGATTCAACTTATAGCTACAGACAATTATACTTTATTCAACTATACCTGATTCAACTATAGCTACAGACAACTATACCTGATTCAACTATAGCTACAGACAATTATACCTGATTCAACTATACCTGATTCAACTATAGCTAGAGACAATTATACCTGATTCAATTATACCTGATTCAACTATAGCTACAGACAATTATACCTTGATTCAACTATAGCTACAGACAATTATACCTGATTCAACTATAGCTACAGACAATTATACCTGATTCAATTATACCTGATTCAACTATAGCTACAGACAATTATACCTGATTCAATTATACCTGATTCAATTATAGCTACAGACAATTATACCTGATTCAACTATAGCTACAGACAATTATACCTGATTCAACTGATAGCTACAGACAATTATTCCTGATTCAACTATAGCTACAGACAATTATACCTGATTCAACTATAGCTACAGACAATTATACCTGATTCAACTGATAGCTACAGACAATGATACCTGATTCAACTATAGCTACAGACAATTATACCTGATTAAACTATAGCTACAGACAATTATACCTGATTTAACTGATAGCTACAGACAATTTTACCTGATTCAACTATAGCTACAGAAAAGTATACCTGATTCAATTATACCTGATTCAACTATAGCTACAGACAATTATACCTGATTCAACTATAGCTACAGACAATTATACATGATTCAACTGATAGCTACATACAATTATACCTGATTCAACTGATAGCTACAGACAATTATACCTGATTCAACTATAGCTACAGACAATTATACCTGATTCAATTATAGCTACAGACAATTATACCTGATTCAACTATAGCTACAAACAATTATACCTGATTCATCTATAGCTACAGACAATTATACCTGATTCAATTATACCTGATTCAACTATAGCTACAGACAATTATACCTGATTCAATTATACCTGATTCAATTATAGCTACAGACAATTATACCTGATTCAACTATAGCTACAGACAAGTATACCTGATTCAACTGATAGCTACAGACAATTATACCTGATTCAACTATACCTGATTCAACTATAGCTACAGACAATTATACCTGATTCAACTATAGCTACAGACAAGTATACCTGATTCAACTGATAACTACAGACAATTATACCTGATTCAACTATAGTTACAGACAACTATACCTGATTCAATTATAGCTACAGACAACTATACCTGATTCAACTGATAGCTACAGACAATTATACCTGATTAAACTATAGCTACAGACAATTATACCTGATTCAACTGATAGCTACAGACAATTATACCTGATTCAACTATAGCTACAGACAAGTATACCTGATTCAACTGACAGCTACAGACAATTATACCTGATTCAACTATACCTGATTCAACTATAGCTACAGACAATTATACCTGATTCAACTATAGCTACAGACAAGTATACCTGATTCAACTGATAACTACAGACAATTATACCTGATTCAACTATAGTTACAGACAACTATACCTGATTCAATTATAGCTACAGACAACTATACCTGATTCAACTGATAGCTACAGACAATTATACCTGATTAAACTATAGCTACAGACAATTATACCTGATTCAACTGATAGCTACAGACAATTATACCTGATTCAACTATACCTGATTCAACTTATAGCTACAGACAATTATACCTGATTCAATTATAGCTACAGACAATTATACCTGATTCAACTATACCTGATTCAACTATAGCTACATACAATTATACCTGATTCAACTGATAGCTACAGACAATTATACTTTATTCAACTATACCTGATTCAACTATAGCTACAGACAACTATACCTGATTCAACTATAGCTACAGACAATTATACCTGATTCAACTATACCTGATTCAACTATAGCTAGAGACAATTATACCTGATTCAACTATAGCTACAGACAATTATACCTTGATTCAACTATAGCTACAGACAATTATACCTGATTCAACTAAATCTACAGACAATTATACCTGATTCAATTATACCTGATTCAACTATAGCTACAGACAATTATACCTGATTCAATTATAGCTACAGACAATTATACCTGATTCAACTATAGCTACAGACAATTATACCTGATTCAACTGATAGCTACAGACAATTATACCTGATTCAACTGATAGCTACAGACAATTATACCTGATTCAACTATAGCTACAGACAATTATACCTGATTAAACTATAGCTACAGACAATTATACCTGATTCAACTGATAGCTACAGACAATTTTACCTGATTCTCTATAGCTACAGAAAATTATACCTTATTCAATTATACCTGATTCAACTATAGCTACAGACAATTATACCTGATTAAACTATAGCTACTGACAATTATACCTGATTCAACTGATAGCTACAGACAATTTTACCTGATTCAACTGAAAGCTACAGACAATTTTACCTGATTCAACTATAGCTACAGAAAATTATACCTGATTCAATTATACCTGATTCAACTGATAGCTACAGACAACTATACCTGATTCAACTATAGCTACAGACAACTATACCTGATTCAACTGATAGCTATAGACAATTATACCTGATTCAATTATAGCTACAGACAATTATACCTGATTCAACTGATAGCTACAGACAATTATAACTGATTCAACTATACCTGATTCAATTATAGCTACAGACAACTATACCTGATCCAACTGATAGCTACAGACAATTATACCTGATACAATTATAGCTACAGACAATTATACGTGATTCAACTATAGCTACAGACAATTATACCTGATTCAACTGATAGCTACAGACAATTATACCTGATTCAACTATACCTCATTCAACTGATAGCTACAGACAATTATACCTGATTCAATTATAGCTACAGACAATTATACCTGATTCAACTATACCTGATTCAACTATAGCTACAGACAATTATACCTGATTCAACTGATAGCTACAGACAATTATACTTTATTCAACTATACCTGATTCAACTATAGCTACAGACAACTATACCTGATTCAACTATAGCTACAGACAATTATACCTGATTCAACTATACCTGATTCAACTATAGCTAGAGACAATTATACCTGATTCAATTATACCTGATTCAACTATAGCTACAGACAATTCTACCTTGATTCAACTATAGCTACAGACAATTATACCTGATTCAACTATAGCTACAGACAATTATACCTGATTCAATTATACCTGATTCAACTATAGCTACAGACAATTATACCTGATTCAATTATACCTGATTCAATTATAGCTACAGACAATTATACCTGATTCAACTATAGCTACAGACAATTATACCTGATTCAACTGATAGCTACAGACAATTATTCCTGATTCAACTATAGCTACAGACAATTATACCTGATTCAACTATAGCTACAGACAATTATACCTGATTCAACTGATAGCTACAGACAATTATACCTGATTCAACTATAGCTACAGACAATTATACCTGATTAAACTATAGCTACAGACAATTATACCTGATTTAACTGATAGCTACAGACAATTTTACCTGATTCAACTATAGCTACAGAAAAGTATACCTGATTCAATTATACCTGATTCAACTATAGCTACAGACAATTATACCTGATTCAACTATAGCTACAGACAATTATACATGATTCAACTGATAGCTACATACAATTATACCTGATTCAACTGATAGCTACAGACAATTATACCTGATTCAACTATAGCTACAGACAATTATACCTGATTCAATTATAGCTACAGACAATTATACCTGATTCAACTATAGCTACAAACAATTATACCTGATTCATCTATAGCTACAGACAATTATACCTGATTCAATTATACCTGATTCAACTATAGCTACAGACAATTATACCTGATTCAATTATACCTGATTCAATTATAGCTACAGACAATTATACCTGATTCAACTATAGCTACAGACAAGTATACCTGATTCAACTGATAGCTACAGACAATTATACCTGATTCAACTATACCTGATTCAACTATAGCTACAGACAATTATACCTGATTCAACTATAGCTACAGACAAGTATACCTGATTCAACTGATAACTACAGACAATTATACCTGATTCAACTATAGTTACAGACAACTATACCTGATTCAATTATAGCTACAGACAACTATACCTGATTCAACTGATAGCTACAGACAATTATACCTGATTAAACTATAGCTACAGACAATTATACCTGATTCAACTGATAGCTACAGACAATTATACCTGATTCAACTATAGCTACAGACAAGTATACCTGATTCAACTGACAGCTACAGACAATTATACCTGATTCAACTATACCTGATTCAACTATAGCTACAGACAATTATACCTGATTCAGCTATAGCTACAGACAAGTATACCTGATTCAACTGATAACTACAGACAATTATACCTGATTCAACTATAGTTACAGACAACTATACCTGATTCAATTATAGCTACAGACAACTATACCTGATTCAACTGATAGCTACAGACAATTATACCTGATTAAACTATAGCTACAGACAATTATACCTGATTCAACTGATAGCTACAGACAATTATACCTGATTCAACTATACCTGATTCAACTTATAGCTACAGACAATTATACCTGATTCAATTATAGCTACAGACAATTATACCTGATTCAACTATACCTGATTCAACTATAGCTACATACAATTATACCTGATTCAACTGATAGCTACAGACAATTATACTTTATTCAACTATACCTGATTCAACTATAGCTACAGACAACTATACCTGATTCAACTATAGCTACAGACAATTATACCTGATTCAACTATACCTGATTCAACTATAGCTAGAGACAATTATACCTGATTCAACTATAACTACAGACAATTATACCTTGATTCAACTATAGCTACAGACAATTATACCTGATTCAACTAAATCTACAGACAATTATACCTGATTCAATTATACCTGATTCAACTATAGCTGCAGACAATTATACCTGATTCAATTATAGCTACAGACAATTATACCTGATTGAACTATAGCTACAGACAATTATACCTGATTCAACTGATAGCTACAGACAATTATACCTGATTCAACTGATAGCTACAGACAATTATACCTGATTCAACTATAGCTACAGACAATTATACCTGATTAAACTATAGCTACAGACAATTATACCTGAGTCAACTGATAGCTACAGACAATTTTACCTGATTCTCTATAGCTACAGAAAATTATACCTGATTCAATTATACCTGATTCAACTATAGCTACAGACAATTATACCTGATTAAACTATAGCTACTGACAATTATACCTGATTCAACTGATAGCTACAGACAATTTTACCTGATTCAACTGAAAGCTACAGACAATTTTACCTGATTCAACTATAGCTACAGAAAATTATACCTGATTCAATTATACCTGATTCAACTGATAGCTACAGACAACTATACCTGATTCAACTATAGCTACAGACAACTATACCTGATTCAACTGATAGCTATAGACAATTATACCTGATTCAATTATAGCTACAGACAATTATACCTGATTCAACTGATAGCTACAGACAATTATAACTGATTCAACTATACCTGATTCAATTATAGCTACAGACAACTATACCTGATCCAACTGATAGCTACAGACAATTATACCTGATTCAACTGATAGCTACAGACAATTATACCTGATTCAACTATACCTGATTCAACTTATAGCTACAGACAATTATACCTGATTCAATTATAGCTACAGACAATTATACCTGATTCAACTATACCTGATTCAACTATAGCTACATACAATTATACCTGATTCAACTGATAGCTACAGACAATTATACTTTATTCAACTATACCTGATTCAACTATAGCTACAGACAACTATACCTGATTCAACTATAGCTACAGACAATTATACCTGATTCAACTATACCTGATTCAACTATAGCTAGAGACAATTATACCTGATTCAACTATAACTACAGACAATTATACCTTGATTCAACTATAGCTACAGACAATTATACCTGATTCAACTAAATCTACAGACAATTATACCTGATTCAATTATACCTGATTCAACTATAGCTGCAGACAATTATACCTGATTCAATTATAGCTACAGACAATTATACCTGATTGAACTATAGCTACAGACAATTATACCTGATTCAACTGATAGCTACAGACAATTATACCTGATTCAACTGATAGCTACAGACAATTATACCTGATTCAACTATAGCTACAGACAATTATACCTGATTAAACTATAGCTACAGACAATTATACCTGAGTCAACTGATAGCTACAGACAATTTTACCTGATTCTCTATAGCTACAGAAAATTATACCTGATTCAATTATACCTGATTCAACTATAGCTACAGACAATTATACCTGATTAAACTATAGCTACTGACAATTATACCTGATTCAACTGATAGCTACAGACAATTTTACCTGATTCAACTGAAAGCTACAGACAATTTTACCTGATTCAACTATAGCTACAGAAAATTATACCTGATTCAATTATACCTGATTCAACTGATAGCTACAGACAACTATACCTGATTCAACTATAGCTACAGACAACTATACCTGATTCAACTGATAGCTATAGACAATTATACCTGATTCAATTATAGCTACAGACAATTATACCTGATTCAACTGATAGCTACAGACAATTATAACTGATTCAACTATACCTGATTCAATTATAGCTACAGACAACTATACCTGATCCAACTGATACCTACAGACAATTATACCTGATACAATTATAGCTACAGACAATTATACGTGATTCAACTATAGCTACAGACAATTATACCTGATTCAACTGATAGCTACAGACAATTATACCTGATTCAACTATACCTCATTCAACTGATAGCTACAGACAATTATACCTGATTCAATTATAGCTACAGACAATTATACCTGATTCAACTATACCTGATTCAACTATAGCTACAGACAATTATACCTGATTCAACTGATAGCTACAGACAATTATACTTTATTCAACTATACCTGATTCAACTATAGCTACAGACAACTATACCTGATTCAACTATAGCTACAGACAATTATACCTGATTCAACTATACCTGATTCAACTATAGCTAGAGACAATTATACCTGATTCAATTATACCTGATTCAACTATAGCTACAGACAATTATACCTTGATTCAACTATAGCTACAGACAATTATACCTGATTCAACTATAGCTACAGACAATTATACCTGATTCAATTATACCTGATTCAACTATAGCTACAGACAATTATACCTGATTCAATTATACCTGATTCAATTATAGCTACAGACAATTATACCTGATTCAACTATAGCTACAGACAATTATACCTGATTCAACTGATAGCTACAGACAATTATTCCTGATTCAACTATAGCTACAGACAATTATACCTGATTCAACTATAGCTACAGACAATTATACCTGATTCAACTGATAGCTACAGACAATTATACCTGATTCAACTATAGCTACAGACAATTATACCTGATTAAACTATAGCTACAGACAATTATACCTGATTTAACTGATAGCTACAGACAATTTTACCTGATTCAACTATAGCTACAGAAAAGTATACCTGATTCAATTATACCTGATTCAACTATAGCTACAGACAATTATACCTGATTCAACTATAGCTACAGACAATTATACATGATTCAACTGATAGCTACATACAATTATACCTGATTCAACTGATAGCTACAGACAATTATACCTGATTCAACTATAGCTACAGACAATTATACCTGATTCAATTATAGCTACAGACAATTATACCTGATTCAACTATAGCTACAAACAATTATACCTGATTCATCTATAGCTACAGACAATTATACCTGATTCAATTATACCTGATTCAACTATAGCTACAGACAATTATACCTGATTCAATTATACCTGATTCAATTATAGCTACAGACAATGATACCTGATTCATCTATAGCTACAGACAATTATACCTGATTCAACTATAGCTACAGACAAGTATACCTGATTCAACTGATAGCTACAGACAATTATACCTGATTCAACTATACCTGATTCAACTATAGCTACAGACAATTATACCTGATTCAACTATAGCTACAGACAAGTATACCTGATTCAACTGATAACTACAGACAATTATACCTGATTCAACTATAGTTACAGACAACTATACCTGATTCAATTATAGCTACAGACAACTATACCTGATTCAACTGATAGCTACAGACAATTATACCTGATTAAACTATAGCTACAGACAATTATACCTGATTCAACTGATAGCTACAGACAATTATACCTGATTCAACTATAGCTACAGACAAGTATACCTGATTCAACTGACAGCTACAGACAATTATACCTGATTCAACTGATAGCTACAGACAATTATGCCTGATTCAACTATAGCTACAGACAATTATACCTGATTCAACTGATAGCTACAGACAATTATACCTGATTCAACTATAGCTACAGAAAATTATACCTTATTCAATTATACCTGATTCAATTATAGCTACAGACAACTATACCTGATTCAATGGATAGCTACAGACAATTATACCTGATTCAATTATAGCTACAGACAACTATACCTGATTCAACTATAGCCACAGACAACTATACCTGATTCAACTGATAGCTACAGACAATTATACCTGATTCAACTATACCTGATTCAACTGATAGCTACAGACAATTATACCTGATTCAACTGATAGCTACAAACAATTATACCTGATTCAACTATACCTGATTCTACTATAGCTACAGACAATTATACCTGATTCAATTATAGCTACAGACATCTATACCTGATTCAACTATAGCTACAGACAATTATACCTTATTCAACTATAGCTACAGACAACTATACCTGATTCAACTGATAGCTACAGACAATTATACCTGATTCAACTATACCTGATTCAACTATAGCTACAGACAACTATAGCTGATTCAACTATACCTGATTCAATTATACCTGATTCAACTATAGCTACATACAATTATACCTGATTCAACTGATAGCTACAGACAATTATACCTGATTCAACTTTAGCCACAGACAACTATACCTAATTGAACTATACCTGATTCAATTATACCTGATTCAACTATAGCTACAGACAATTATACCTGATTCAACTTTAGCCACAGACAACTATACCTAATTGAACTATACCTGATTCAATTATACCTGATTCAACGATACCCACAGGCAACTATAGTTGGTTCGACGATACCCGATTAGACGATAGCTTATTCAAGTTATAGCTGCAGTGTTGGTTGTGTGTGAGAGGCTATTGGATGTGTTGTGTGTTGTACTAGGTCTTCTGTGGTGCACCAGTCTGCCCCAGCAGACAGCAGGACATGACAGGTGTGTGTAGTACTAGGTCTGAGGCAGGGCAGGAAACAGATGTGTTGTGATGCTAGATGCTACAGAGGGCTTTAAGAGGGGGGTGCTACTATCAGTACTGTCGTCTGACCACCTCTCTCCTCTCTCCTTCCTGTGGGCCTAATAAGAGCTGCTCTCATCTTCTGATAACAACCCCAAAACACAGGATGCAGGTCCTTCTGATCAGCATGTACCCTAGGTCTATGTGTGACCGACTGGCTCCCTGTCTGGTCCTTGTTCTTGAGATCTTGAATTTGTACCTCCTGGGTTTACTACCAGGTCTGGGGCTGACAGGGCTCAACCTGGGTGATGAAAGGGTTAAAACTGGAGGAGGAGCAGGTCAAGTGTTCCCTGCAGGGGTTCTGTGGTCAATATGGACATACAGTTCATGTCTCAATCACACCAGTCATAGTACCACATGGATGGGATGCTAGGTAGATGCTTTGGTTTGAGGAGAAACACTATCTCCAGTGAGACCAAGGAGAGACACAGGAAGTGGGGGGTTAATGTGGACTTCCTGTATGTGTTAGAAGCCTTGAACAGTATACGTCCTCTTCCTGCTAACCCTGTGTGATGACACCTCTATGGCCCTGTACGGTGTGATGACATGAGCTCTCAGACATGTCCAGAACAGCAGTGTAACTAACATGTTGTCTCCTCTCTACAGCCCATGTCCAGAGCAGGGGATGGGAGATGAGTTTAACCTCATGGATCATTCAGACATCTACATACTAGACTTCAGTAAGTTGTTATTTTTTCACACACACACAGACACAGACACACACCCTGTTCCTTCCACAGCCCCTACAAAGCCATGGCCAGCTGGCAGAGGGTCAGTCTCATTGTCACAGAGAGGGTCAATGTTTGTGGGCTGTAAAAAACCTGAGGACAGTGTGGACTGGCAGTGCCCATCCTGTCCCTGTCTCTGTGCCAGCAGCATGCCAACCCCTGAGCCTCTGTCTGTCTGTCCATATTGCAGCAGCAGCCAACCCCTGAGCCTCTGTCTGTCCATATTGCAGCAGCATGCCAACCCCTGAGCCTCTGTCTGTCCATATTGCAGCAGCATGCCAACCCCTGAGCCTCTGTCTGTCCATATTGCAGCAGCATGCCAACCCCTGAGCCTCTGTCTGTCCATATTGCAGCAGCATGCCAACCCCTGAGCCTCTGTCTGTCCATATTGCAGCAGCATGCCAACCCCTGAGCCTGCCCTCTGTCTGTCTGTCCATATTGCAGCAGCAGCCAACCCCTGAGCCTCTGTCTGTCTGTCCATATTGCAGCAGCAGCCAACCCCTGAGTCTCTGTCTGTCCATATTGCAGCAGCATGCCAACCCCTGAGCCTGCCCTCTGTCTGTCTGTCCGTATTGCAGCAGCATGCCAACCCCTGAGCCTCTGTCTGTCCATATTGCAGCAGCATGCCAACCCCTGAGCCTCTGTCTGTCTGTCCATATTTCAGCAGCATGCCAACCCCTGAGCCTCTGTCTGTCTGTCCATATTGCAGCAGCATGCCAACCCCTGAGCCTCTGTCTGTCTGTCTGTCCATATTGCAGCAGCATGCCAACCCCCGAGCCTCTGTCTGTCTGTCCATATTGCAGCAGCATGCCAACCCCTGAGCCTCTGTCTGTCTGTCCATATTGCAGCAGCATGATACCAGCGGTGGCACAACCCTTTTAAGGGCACAAGCTGAACGGAAGTTTCTTTCTTCTCACGGGAGTGGGGGTGGGTTACAGGGACTTTATTAGAGTGAAGTCTGGTTATAGTATATCAAGATGGCGCCAATAGAGATGGTCGCCTCGCTTCTAGCTCTTTGGAAACTATGCAGAATTTTGTTAGCCCAGAAAATCTTAAGTGTTATTACATACAGCCGGGAAGAACTATTAGATATCAGAGCGACGTCAACTTACCAACATTACGACCAGGAATATGACTTTCCCGAAGTTCGAACTACCCAAAGCATTCAAACTGTTTCCAGAGGCTGACCCAAAACAACGTTGCCACAGGAGAGGTAGACAGAGATGCCTTCTGGTCCGAATTCAGAGGCACGCACACCACCCAACGCTTCTGCATATTTTACTCACTAATGTCCAGTCTCTAGATAACAACGTAGACAAAATTAGGGCTAGGGTTGCTTTCCAGAGAGACATCAGGGATTGTAACATACTTTGTTTCACAGAAACATGGCTCTCTGGGGACATGCTATCAAGGTCGGTACAGCCACCAGGATTCTTTATGCGTCGCGCAGACAAAATAAACATCTCTTAGAGAAGAAGAAAGGCAGGGGTGTATGCTTCATGATTAACGACTCGTGGTGTAATTGTAACAAAACAAATGTTATTGGTCACACGTGATTAGCAGATGTTATTGGCTGTAGCGAAATGCTTGTGCTTCTAGCGCCGACAGTGCAGTAATATCTAACGAGTAATATCTAACAATTACACAACATATACCCAATACACACCAATCTAAGTAGGAATGAGTTAAGACTATATACATATGGACGAGTGATGTCAGAGCGGAACGGACTAAGATACAGGTGAATAGTATAGAAAACAGTACATACACATGAGATGAGTAATGCCAGATATGTAAACATTATTAAATGAATGAGATACAGTAGAATAGGATAGAAAACAGTATATTCATATGAGATGAGTAATGCAAGATATGTAAACATGAAGTGACTAAGATACCGTAGAATAGTATAGAATACAGTATATGCAGTTGAAGTCAGAAGTTGACATACACTTAGGTTGGAGTCATTAAAACTCATTTTTCAACCACTCCACAAATTTATTGTTAACAAACTATAGTTTTGGCAAGTCGGTTAGGACATTACTTTGTGCATGACACAAGTAATTTTTCCAACAATTGTTTACATATAGATTATTTCACTTATAATTCACTGTATCACAATTCCAGTGGGTCAGAAGTTTACATATACTAAGTTGACTGTGCTTTTAAATAGCTTAGAAAATTCCAGAAATTATTTCATGGCTTTAGAAGCTTCTGATAGGCTAATTGACATAATTTGAGTCAATTGGAGGCATACCTGTGAATGTATTTCAAGGCCTACCTTCAAACTCAGTGCCTCTATGCTTGACATCATGGAAAATCAAAATTAATCAGCCAAGAACTCAGAAAAAAATTTGTAGAGCTCAACAAGTCTGGCTGTATCTCCATCCTGAGGCTTCTATTTATTATAGCTGGGGATTTTAACAATTTCTAAATTCTATCTGCATATTGATTGCAGTACACAGGCGAGTAACACGCTCAATCACTGCTACTCTAACTTCCGCGATGCATACAAGGCCCTCCCCCGCCCTCCGTTCGGCAAATCCGACCACGACTCCATTTTGCTTCTCCCCTCCTATAGGCAGAAACTCAATCAGGATTTTCCCGTGACTAGAGCTGGTCTGACCAATCGGAATCCATACTTCAAGATTGTTTTGATCACGCGGACTGGGAAATGTTCCGGTCAGCCTCAGAGAATAACATCGATTTATACGCTGACTCTGTGAGTGACTTTATAAGGAAGTGCATTGGAGATGTTGCACCCACTGTGACTATTAAAACATACCCCAACCAGAAACCGTGGATAGATGGCGGCTTTTGCGCAAATCTGAAAGTGCGAACCACTGCATTTAACAATGGAAAGATGTCTGGGAATATGGCCGAATATAAACAGTGTAGTTATTCCCCCCGCACAGCAATCAAACAAGTGAAATGCCGGTACAGGGACAAAGTGGAGTAGCAAATTAATGAGACATGTGGCAGGGTCTACAGGCAATCACGGATTACAAAAAGAAAACCAGCCCCGTCGCGGACACCGACGTCTTGCTTGCAGACAAACTAAACACCTCCTTTGCTCGCTTTGAGGATAATACAGTGCCACTGACGCGGCCCGTTACCAAGAATTGTGGGCTCTCCTTCTTCGTGGCCGACATGAAAAAGACATTTAAACGTGTTAATCCTCACAGGTCTGCTGGCCCAGACGGCATCCCTAGCCGCGTCCTCAGAGCATGTGCAGACCAGCTGGCTGGTGTGTTTACGGACATATTCAATCTCTCCCTATTGAATGTTGTCCCCACATGCTTCAAGATGGCCACCATTGTTCCTGTACCCAAGAAGGTAAAGATAACTGAATTGAATGTCTTTTGCCACGTAGCACTCACTTCTGTCATCATGAAGTGCTTTGAGAGACTAGTCAAGGATCATATCACCTCCACCTTACCTGACACCCTAGACTCACTTCAGTTTGCATACTGCCACAATAGGTCCGCAGACGATGTAATCGCCATCACACTGTACACTGTCCTATTCCATCAGGACGAGAGGGATACCTATGTAAGAATGCTGTTCATTGACTACAGCTCAGCATTCAACACCATAGTACCCTCCAAGCTCATCATTAAGCTTGAGCCCTGGGTCTCAACCTCGCCCTGTGCAATTTGGGTCCTGGACTTCCTGACAGGTTGCCCCGAGGTGGTGAAGGTAGGAAACAACATCTCCACTTCGCTGATCCTCAACACAGGGGCTCCACAAGGGTGTGTGCTCAGCCTCCTCCTGTACTCCCTATTCACCCATGACTGCATGGCCATGCACGCCTCCAACTCAATCATCAAGTTTGCAGACGACACAACAATAGTGGGTTTGATTACCAACAACAGCGAGACAGCCTACAGGGAAGATGTGAGGGCACTCGGAGTGTGGTGTCAGGAAAACAACCTTACACTCAACTTCAATAAAACAAAGGAGATGATTGTGGACTTCAGGAAGCAACAGAGGGAGCACTCCCCTGTCCACATCAACGGAACAGTAGTGGAGAAGGTGGAAAGTTTTAAGTTTGTCGGCATACACATCACAGACAAACTGAATTGGTCCACCCACACAGACAGCGTGATGAAGAAGGCGCAGCAGCGCCTCTTCAACCTCAGGAGGCTGAAGAAATGTGTCTTGTCACCTAAAACCCTCAAACTTCTACAGGATGAGAGCGTCCTGTAGGGCTGTATCACCGCCTGGTACGGCAACTGCACCGCCCACAACTGCAGGGCACTCTAGAGGGTGGTGAGGTCTGCACAACTCATCACCGGGGGCAAACTACCTGCCCTCCAGGACACCTACAGCACCTGATGTCACAAGAAGGACAAAAATATAATCGAGGGCATCAACCTCCTGAGCCACTGCCTGTTCACCCCGCTATCATCCAGAAGGTGAGGTCAGTACAGGTGCATCTTAGCTGGGACCAAGAGACTGAAAAACAGCTTCTATCTCAAGGCCATCAGACTGTTAAACAGTCATCACTAACACAGAGAGGCTGCTGCCAACATAGTGACTTGAAATCATTGGTCACTCTAACAAATGGATCACTAGTCACTTTAAACAATGCCACTTTAGTAATGTTTACATATCTTCCATTACTCATATCATATGTATATACTGTATTTTATACCATCTACTGCATCTTGCCTATGCCGCTCTGTCATCGCTCATCCATATATTTATTTGTACATATTCTTATTGCACCCCTTTAGATTTGTGTGTATTAGGTGGTTGTTGGGGAATTGTTAGATTACATGTTTGATATTGCTGCACTGTCAGAACTAGAAGCACAAGCATTTCACTACACCCACATGAACATCTGCTAACCATGTGTATGTGACAAATAAAAAAAATAAAACATTTAAGTTAACACACTGGATAATCATCCAGACCTCTACTGGTTATAGTTAACACACTGGATCATCATCCAGACCTCTACCGGTTATAGTTAACACACTGGATCATCATCCAGACCTCTACTGGTTATAGTAAACACACTGGATCATCCAGACCTATACTGGTTATAGTAAACACACTGGATCATCATCCAGACCTCTACTGGTTATAGTAAACACACTGAATCATCCAGACCTCTACTGGTTATAGTAAACACACTGGATCATCATCCAGACCTCTACTGGTTATAGTTAACACACTGGATCATCCAGACCTCTACTGGTTATAGTTAACACACTGGATCATCATCCAGACCTCTACGGGTTATAGTTAACACACTGGATCATCCAGACCTCTACTGGTTATAGTAAACACACTGGGTCATCCAGACCTCTACTGGTTATAGTAAACACACTGGATCATCCAGACCTCTACTGGTTATAGTAAACACACTGGATCATCATCCAGACCTCTACTGGTTATAGTAAACACACTGGATCATCATCCAGACCTCTACTGGTTATAGTAAACACTGGATCATCATCCAGACCTCTACTGGTTATAGTAAACACTGGATCATCATCCAGATCTCTACTGGTTATAGTAAACACTGGATCATCATCCAGATCTCTACTGGTTATAGTAAACACTGGATCATCATCCAGACCTCTACTGGTTATAGTAAACACACATGATCATCATCCAGACCTCTTCTGGTTATAGTTAACACACTGGATCATCATCCAGACCTCTACTGGTTATAGTAAACACACTGGATCATCATCCAGACCTCTACTGGTTATAGTAAACACTAGATCATCATCCAGACCTCTACTGGTTATAGTGAACACTGAATCATCATCCAGACTTCTACTGGTTATAGTAAACACACTGGATCATCATCCAGACCTCTACCGGTTATAGTTAACACACTGGATCATCATCCAGACCTCTTCTGGTTATAGTTAACACACTGGATCATCATCCAGACCTCTACTGGTTATAGTAAACACACTGGATCATCCAGACCTATACTGGTTATAGTAAACACACTGGATCATCATCCAGACCTCTACTTGTTATAGTTAACACACTGGATCATCATCCAGACCTCTACTGGTTATAGTTAACACACTGGATCATCATCCAGACCTCTACTGGTTATAGTTAACACACTGGATCATCCAGACCTCTTCTGGTTATGGTTAACACACTGGATCATCATCCAGACCTCTACTGGTTATAGTAAACACACTGGATCATCATCCAGACCTCTACTGGTTATAGTTAACACACTTGATCATCATCCAGACCTCTACTGGTTATGGTAAACACACTGGATCATCATCCAGACCTCTACTGGTTATAGTAAACACACTGGATCATCCAGTCCTGTACTGGTTATAGTAAACACACTGGATCCAGACCTCTACTGGTTATAGTAAACACACTGGATCATCATCCAGACCTCTTCTGGTTATAGTTAACACACTTGATCATCATCCAGACCTCTACTGGTTATAGTAAACACACTGGATCATCTTCCAGACCTCTACTGGTTATAGTTAACACACTGGATCATCATCCAGACCTCTTCTGGTTATAGTTAACACACTGGATCATCATCCAGACCTCTACTGGTTATAGTAAACACACTTGATCATCATCCAGACCTCTTCTGGTTATAGTAAACACACTGGATCATCATCCAGACCTCTACTGGTTATAGTAAACACTGGATCATCATCCAGACCTCTACTGGTTATAGTGAACACTGAATCATCATCCAGACCTCTACTGGTTATAGTAAACACACTGGATCATCATCCAGACCTCTACTGGTTATAGTAAACACTGGATCATCATCCAGACCTCTACTGGTTATAGTAAACACTGGATCATCATCCAGACCTCTACTGGTTATAGTAAACACACTTGATCATCATCTAGACCTCTACTGGTTATAGTTAACACACTGGATCATCCAGACCTCTACTGGTTATAGTAAACACACTGGATCATCCAGACCTCTACTGGTTATAGTAAACACACTGGATCATCATCCAGACCTCTACTGGTTCTAGTTAACACACTGGATCATCATCCAGACCTCTACTGGTTATAGTTAACACACTGGATCATCATCCAGACCTCTACTGGTTGTAGTTAACACACTGGATCACACTGGTATAGCTCTGCCTCTCTGACCTTCTTCTGAGTCAGTCTGATGTGGTATATCTCTGCCTCTCTGACCTTCTACTGAGTCAGTCTGATGTGGTATATTTCTGCTTCTCTGACCAGTGGTTAGATAAGGATTTTTTGTTGACTCTGACTTTCTCTGTCTCTTTGTGTCTCTCTGTATCTGTGTCTCTCTGTGTCTGTCTCTCTGTCTCTGTGTGTGATTAGCTCTGCCTGATGGCAATGTTAAAGGTGTTAATATCCTTTCCTGTCTCAGGTCCTAATCTGAAGATGTTATGCAAGCTAGCTGTTATTAACTACAGTCTGGACCAGCAGGGACTACCACACGACATCAGGTAACACCTTCCCCTAACCCTTACCCCCTGACCCTAACCCAAGCTAGCTGTTATTGACTAGTCTGGGCCAGGGTGGTCTACCACACAACCTCAGGTAACCCCTTCCCCTAACCTTTAACCCCTGACCCAAGCTAGCTATTATTAACTAGTCTGGACCAACTAGGACTACCACACTCTCTTCTCTCCTTCTCTTCTCCTCCTCACCTCTTTCTATCTACTCTTTTCTCTCTTCCTCTCCTTCTCTTCTCTTCTCTCCTCCTTTCCTCTACTCTACGCGCCTCTTCTCTCCTTCTTTCCTCTCTACTCGCCTCTTCTCTTCTCTCCTTCTTTCCTCTCCTCCTCTCATCTTCTTTATTTTCTACTCTCCTCTTCTCTCCTCGTTCTCAATTCTCCTTCCTTCCTCTTCTCTCCTCCTCGTTCTCTTCTCTCCTCTCTCCTCCTCGTTCTCTTCTCTCCTCCTCGTTCTCTTCTCCTCGTTCTCTCTCCATTTCTCTCTTGTACTTCTTTCTTCTCGCCTCTTCTGTCCTCTTCCTCCTAGTGGTTGTGTTATTATATCTTTGTGTGCTTGACAGCATCGTCAGTCTCGTCCAGTAAAAGGTTTTCTTTTCCATGCTAATGTTCTGCTAGTCAACACGTTTATCTGCTACCACTACTAATGTTCACCTGATAATTAACTGAATACGCGTGTGTGAACACACACACCACTCTGGTGGGATCAGGCGGGTCCCAGTGACTGATCTTCAACCCCCATGCCAATCACCCCCTGTCCCACAACACACTGGAGTCATCCCCCTCCTCACACACGTTTCCAGCAAGTCAGAAAGAGTGTGTGTTACAAGAGAGAGAGAAAGGGAGGGAGTGAGTTTGAAAGGCGAGCCAGTGAAAACAACCAGTGACCTGTCATCAGGCCAGCTCTCATCTCAGTCCCTCTAGTCTCCCTCTGTAACCCTCAGCCTTTCTAGTCTCATCAATCTCTTTCCCTAGCCCTCAGCCTCTCTAGTCTTATCAGTCTCTCTCCCTAACCCTCAGCATCTCTAGTCTCATCAGTCTCTCTCCCTAGCCCTCAGCCTCTCTAGTCTCATCAGTCTCTCTCCCTAGCCCACAGCCTCTCTAGTCTCATCAGTCTCTCTCCTTTGCCCACAGCCTCTCTAGTCTCATCAGTCTCTCTCCCTAGCCCACAGCCTCTCTAGTCTCATCAGTCTCTCTCTCTAACCCTCAGCCTCTCTAGTCTCATCAGTCTCGCTCCCTAACCCTCAGACTCTCTAGTCTCATCAGTCTCTCTCCTTTGCCCACAGCCTCTCTAGTCTCCCTCTGTAACCCTCACCACTAGTTGTGCTGCTCCCTGATTGTCATGTTACAGCCTACTCAAAGCCTCAGTGAGGCTTCCCTGAGCCTGGCCTACAGAATCACTGAGAGAACAAACAACCAGAGGTCCTCAATGAATGACAAAGGATGTTGATTTAGCCAATTGTTACGCATTGACTCTTTCTCTCTCTTTCTGTGTCTCCTGTCTGGGTCTCCTGTCTGGGTCTCCTGTCTGGGTCTCTTGTCTCCTGTCTGAGTCTCCTGTCTCTTGTCTCCTGTCTGGGTCTCTTGTCTCCTGTCTGGGTCTCTTGTCTCCTGTCTGGGTCTCTGTCTCTCTCCGTGTGTCTCCTGTCTGGGTCTCTCTCTCTCTCTTGTCTGGGTCGGTCACTCTTGTCTGGGTCTCTTTTCTGGGTCTCCTGTCTCTTTCTCCTGTCTGGGTCTCCTGTCTCTGTATCCTGTCTGGGTCTCCTGTCTCTGTCTCCTATCTGGGTCTCTCTCCTGTCTGGGTCTCCTGTCTGGGCCTCTCTCCTGTCTGGGTCTCTGTGTTCCATGTAGGTGGGAGCTGAACGCCATGACGACCAACAGTAACATCAGTAGACCCATCTTCTCCTCTCACGGCTAATCTGGACTGGTACCCTCCCCAGTACCAGAACACCAGGGCTGAACTGACCCAGAGATACCACAGTATCTGAACACCAGGGCTGAACTGACCCAGAGCTACCACAGTACCAGAACACCAGGGCTGAACTGACCCAGAGATACCACAGTATCTGAACACCAGGGCTGAACTGACCCAGAGATACCACAGTACCAGAACACCAGGGCTGAACTGACCCAGAGATACCACAGTATCTGAACACCAGGGCTGAACTGACCCAGAGCTACCACAGTACCAGAACACCAGGGCTGAACTGACCCAGAGATACCACAGTATCTGAACACCAGGGCTGAACTGACCCAGAGATACCACAGTACCAGAACACCAGGGCTGAACTGACCCAGAGATACCACAGTATCTGAACACCAGGGCTGAACTGACCCAGACATACCACAGTATCTGAACTCTACTGTCTGGGCTGACTCCACCAGAACTCTACTGTCTGGACTGATTCCACCAGAACCCTACTGTCTGGACTGATTCCACCAGAACCCTACTGTCTGCACTGATTCCACCAGAACCCTACTGTCTGGACTGATTCCACCAGAACCCTACTGTCTGGACTGATTCCACCAGAACCCTACTGTCTGGACTGATTCCACCAGAACCCTACTGCCTGAACTGACTCCACCAGGACCCTACTGTCTGGACTGATTCCACCAGAACCCTACTGTCTGGACTGATTCCACCAGAACCATACTGTCTGGACTGATTCCACCAGAACCCTACTGTCTGGACTGATTCCACCAAAACCCTACTGTCTCTTGCTGTTGGCTAAGTAAAATCATTGATCTCCCAGTTCACCAGATCTTCTCTATTTTAGCCCCTGGACACTGACAGGAGGGGTTCTATTGGTGCTGAATGTTGTTTTAGTATCTGGGTTTGTGTTGCTCTAATACTCACAACTCAATGAGAATCACTTTGATTGTTAACTAGTGTTACAATGAGCAGAACATATTCTCCCTGATTGTTTTACCAGTATTATAATGAGCAGAACATATTCTCCCTGATTGTTTTACCAGTATTATAATGAGCAGAACATATTCTCCCTGATTGTTTTACCAGTATTATAATGAGCAGAACATATTCTCCCTGATTGTTTTACCAGTATTATAATGAGCAGAACATATTCTCCCTGATTGTTTTACCAGTATTATAATGAGCAGAACATATTCTCCCTGATTGTTTTACCAGTATTATAATGAGCAGAACATATTCTCCCTGATTGTTTTACCAGTATTATAATGAGCACAACATATTCTCCCTGATTGTTTTACCAGTATTATAATGAGCAGAGTATATTCTTCACTCAACACTGATTTTTTTTTAAAATTGCAATGATAATGCTGCCATGTTCTTGTTTTCTCTGGTCCGTTCTCTTCTCTCTGACTGATCAGATCAGTCTGTAGTGATTATCATGTTTTTAATGAGAAATCCACCATTAGAAAAGCATCTACAGTGGGGCAAAAAAGTATTTAGTTAGCCACCAATTGTGCAAGTTCTCCCACTTAAAAAGATGAGAGGCCTGTAATTTTCATCATAGGTACACTTCAACTATGACAGACAAAATGCGGGAAAAAATCCAGAAAATCACATTATAGGATTTTTTATGAATTGATTTGCAAATTATGGTGGAAAATAAGTATTTGGTCAATAACAAAAATGTATCTCAATACTTTGTTATGTACCCTTTGTTGGCAATGACAGAGGTCAGACGTTTTCTGTAAGTCTTCACAAGGTTTTCACACACTGTTGCTGGTATTTTGGCCCATTCCTCCATGCAGATCTCCTCTAGAGCAGTGACGTTTTGGGGCTGTTGCTGGGCAACACGGACTTTCAACTCCCTCCAAAGATTTTCTATGGGGTTGAGATCTGGAGACTGGCTAGGCCACTCCAGGACCTTGAAATGCTTCTTACGAAGCCACTCCTTCATTGCCCGGGCGGTGTGTTTGGGATCATTGTCATGCTGAAAGACCCAGCCACCTTTCATCTTCAATGCCCTTGCTGATGGAAGGTTTTCACTCAAAATCTCACGATACATGGCCCCATTCATTCTTTCCTTTACACGGATCAGTCGTCCTGGTCCCGTTGCAGAAAAACAGCCCCAAAGCATGATGTTTCCACCCCCATGCTTCACAGTAGGTATGGTGTTCTTTGGATGCAACTCAGCATTCTTTGTCCTCCAAACACGACGAGTTGAGTTTTTACCAAAAGTTATATTTTGGTTTCATCTGACCATATGACATTCTCCCAATCTTCTTCTGGATTATCCAAATGCTCTCTAGCAAACTTCAGATGGGCCTGGACATGTACTGGCTTAAGCAGGGGGACACGTCTGGCACTGCAGGATTTGAGTCCCTGGCGGTGTAGTGTGTTACTGATGGTAGGCTTTGTTACTTTGGTCCCAGCTCTCTGTAGGTCATTCACTAGGTCCCCCCGTGTGGTTCTGGGATTTTTGCTCACCGTTCTTGTGGTCATTTTGACCCCACAGGATGAGATCTTGCGTGGGGCCTCAGATCGAGGGAGATTATCAGTGGTCTTGTATGTCTTCCATTTCCTAATAATTGCTCCCACAGTTGATTTCTTCAAACCAAGCTGCTTACCTATTGCAGATTCAGTCTTCTCAGCCTGGTGCAGGTCTACAATTTTGTTTCTGGTGTCCTTTGACAGCTCTTTGGTCTTGGCCATAGTGGAGTTTGGAGTGTGACTGTTTGAGGTTGTGGACAGGTGTCTTTTATACTGATAACAAGTTCAAACAGGTGCCATTAATACAGGTAACGAGTGGAGGACAGAGGAGCCTCTTAAAGAAGAAGTTACAGGTCTGTGAGAGCCAGAAATCTTGCTTGTTTGTAGGTGACCAAATACTTATTTTCCACCATAATTTGCAAATAAATTCATTAAAAATCCTACAATGTGATTTTCTGGATTTTTTTTCTAATTTTGTCTGTCATAATTGAAGTGTACCTATGATGAAAATTACAGGCCTCTCTCATCTTTTTAAGTGGGAGACCTTGCACAATTGGTGGCTGACTAAATACTTTTTTGCCCCACCGAAAGTGGTTACACAGTTCACATTTGAAAGTTCCGTTATTCATCAGGAGTTCTGTCATCTCTTCTCTCTGTGGAACAACTGGACGCCACAAAAATGTCTTCTACCTGACAGAATGCCTCCAACTAACCCCCATAGTTTACTGAGATGATCCCATCCCCCATAGTTTACTGAGATGATCTCAACCCCCACAGTTTACTGAGATGATCCCATCCCCCATAGTTTACTGAGATGATCCCAACCCCCATAGTTTACTGAGATGATCCCAACCCCCATAGTTTACTGAGATGATCCCATCCCCCATAGTTTACTGAGATGATCCCAACCCCCATAGTTTACTGAGATGATCCCAACCCCCATAGTTTACTGAGATGATCCCATCCCCCATAGTTTACTGAGATGATCCCAACCCCCACAGTTTACTGAGATGATCCCAACCCCCATAGTTTACTGAGATGATCCCAACCCCCATAGTTTACTGAGATGATCCCAACCACCTAGAACAAGTTAACAAAGATTATATCCATCTCCTGGTTAGTCATTTATACAAAAATACCAGTTACCTTGCTTTTCTTGCTCTGATTTTACCTATCCTGGCACAGCAGAGTATACAGCTTACCTATACTGGCACAGCAGAGTGTATAGCTTACCTATACTGGCACAGCAGAGTGTATAGCTTACCTATACTGGCACAGCAGAGTGTATAGCTTACCTATACTGGCACAGCAGAGTGTATAGCTTACCTATACTGGCACAGCAGAGTATACAGCTTACCTCTACTGGCACAGCAGAGTATACAGCTTACCTCTACTGGCACAGCAGAGTATACAGCTTACCTCTACTGGCACAGCAGAGTATACAGCTTACCTATACTGGCACAGCAGAGTATACAGTGTACCTATACTGGCACAGCAGAGTATACAGCTTACCTCTACTGGCACAGCAGAGTATACAGCTTACCTCTACTGGCACAGCAGAGTATACAGCTTACCTATACTGGCACAGCAGAGTATACAGTGTACCTATACTGGCACAGCAGAGTATATAGCTTACCTATACTGGCACAACAAAGTGTACAGCTTACATATACCACTCCCGTAACCTAGCCAACCGTTAGCAGCTGATGCCAGCCAGATGGCTGTGTCCTGTCTGTCTAATGTACAGTCTACCTGTTCTGTACCCTGTCAGTACATTCTGAAAGGATTCAGACCCCTTGACTTTTTTCACATTTTGCTAAGTTACAGCCTTATTCTAAAATGGTATACATTGTTGTTTTTTCCCTCATCAATCTTCACACAGTACCCCACAATGACATCACAGTACCCCATTATGACATCACAGTACCCCATAATGACATCACAATACCTCATAATGACATCACAATACTGCATCACATTTACCTAAGTATTCAGACCCTTTACTCAGTACTTTGTTGAAGCACCTTTGGCAGCGATTACAGCCTCAACTCTTCTTGGGTATGACGCTACAAGCTTGGCACACCTCTATTTGGGGATCTGCAGACCCTCTCAAGCTCTGTCAGGTTGGATGGTGAGTGTCGCTGCACAGCTATTTTCAGGTCTCTCCAGAGATTTGATCGGGTTCAAGTCCAGGCTCTGGCTCGGCCACTCAGGGACATTCAAAGACTTGTCTCGAAGCCACTCCTGCGTTGTCTTGGCTGTGTGGTTAGGGTTTTTGTCCTGGTGGAAGGAGAACCTTCGCCCCAGTCTGAGGTCCTGAGCGCTCTGGAGCCGGTTTTCATCAAGGAGCTCTCTATAGTTTACTCCGTTCATCTTCACCTCGATCCTGACTAGTCTCCCAGTCCCTGCCGCTGTAAAACCTCCCCACAGCATGATGCTGCCACCACCATGCTTCACCATAGGGATTGTGCCAGTTTTCCTCCAGACGTGACGCTTGGTATTCAGGCCAAAAAGTTCAAACCTGGTTTCATCAGACCAGAGAATCTTGTTTCTCATGGTCTGAAAGTCCTTCAGGTGTCTTTTGGCAAACTCCAAGCGGGCTGTCATGTGCCTTTTACTGAGGAGTGGCTTCCATCTGCCCACTCTACCATAAAGACCTGATTGATGGAGTGTTGCAGAGATGGGAGAACCTTCCAGAAGGACAACCATCTCCACATAGGAACTCTGGAGCTCTGTCAAAGTGACCATCAGGTTCTTGGTCACCTCCCTGGCCAAGACCCTTCTTCCCTGATTGCTCAGTTTGCCCAGGCGGCCAGCTCTAGGAAGAGTCTTGGTGGTTCCAAACTATTTCCATTTAAGAATGTTGGAGGCCACTGTGTTCTTTGACCTTTTTTTTGGTACCCTTCTCCTGTCTCAAAGCAATCCTTATATAGACAGGTGTGTGCCTTTCCAAATCATGTTCAATCAATTCAAGTCTCATAGCAAAGGGTCTGAATACTTTTGTAAATAAGATATTTCTGCAAACATTTCAGGATTTTTATTTAATCAATTTTAGAAAAAGGCTGCAACATAACAAAATGTGGAATAAGTCAAGGGGTCTGAATACTTTCAGAATGCCCTGTATATTAATATGGGCTATATTCAGCCCTTTATTGTGTAGCTTATCAGAGATAGATATAATATGGAAAAGAGCAAACAAAGCAAGATAAAAATATATAAATTCAGCTGTCCATTAATCAGTTGGTGTGTGTCCCGTGGGGTTGAGGCTACGAACCCATAGGCTTGGCTCTCTCATACCTTCCAGGCTTCTGGGAGGGAGGGTGGACAATGAGCCTGTCATAGTGGATGTAAGCAATGTCCCCATGTGCTCTGGCAGCTTTCATGGCTGTGATCAGTTCTTTCCTTTTCTGGCAAACAGCTTCAGGATAGTCCTCGTTGAGGAAGATATATATGTCCCTCTCATGTTCTTGGCTCTTTCCAGAACAGCTACCTTGTCCTTGAACCTCAGGAACTTGACCACTATCAAACTTGGTCTGTAACCTGGGCAGACGGTGGGTTTTCTAGTCCTGTGAACGTGCTCCACCTCAATCTTCCTGTGGTCCATCTTCAATTTCTCAGAGATCATTTCCCTCACTTTGTCCTCAGACTCCGTCCAGGTCTCATGTGGAGATTCTGCAATTCTGTCCACAACCATGTTGTTTCCGCCTTATCCGTCATTGTTATCATGGATTCACACACATAACTGATGTCCTCAATGACTTACAGGTTGCTTTCATCTTGCTGTTGTCCTGTCCTGTTTCAACTCATCGAGTTGACCCTGGGGAACTGCAGACTGGTCTTCAGGTCGTCCAATCTTTTGTTAGTTGAATCCACCAGTATTTGGACAAAACACTTGAAGCTGTGTCAGTGTGTTGTGACAACTGCACATTTTAGAGTGGCCTTTTATTGTCCCCAGCACAATGTGCACCTGTGTAATGATCATGCTGTTTAATCAGCTTCTTGATATGCCACACCTGTCAGGTGGATGGATTATCTTGACAAAGGAGAAATGCTCACTAACAGGGATGTAACATTTGTGCATAACATTTGAGAGAAATACGTTTTTTGTGCATATGGAACATTTCTGGTATTTTTTATTTCAGCTCATGAAACATGAGACCAACACTTAATATGTTGCGTTAATGTTTTTGTTCAGTGTATGTTTGCATATAATGACAATAAATTCAAAAAACTATACTGGTATTCTTTTGTCGATTTATTTAATTGTTTATTAAATTATATTCTTAGCTCATTACTATTTAATAGTAGTAGCCATAATCCCTAACTGGCACTTTGCAGGGTTCTGGTTCAGTGAAGAAGAACCTCTAGGTTTCTGACGAAAGAACCCTATAAAAGGGGGATATGACGCAATCAAGGTTCTTTAAGGAACCTTTTCTACTAAAAGTGCATAAACTGTGTGCACACAGGCTAATGATAAGCACAATCTCACACCAAGTTCAGTTTTTGGAAAGAGCAACTTTTAAGTGAAAACTGGCACTGGTATATTTTGTGCATACACAATGTTTATATATTAGACACCTTTCTCTGGGAACCGAGTCTAAAGTAGAGAATCCCAACAGTATGTCAAGGCTACAGCAGAGAATCCCAACAGTATGTCTAGACTACAGCAGAGAATCCCAACAATAAGTCTAGACTACAGCAGAGAATCCCAACAGTAAGTCTAGACTACAGCAGAGAATCCCAACAGTAAGTCTAGGTTACAGCAGAGAATCCCAACAGTAAGTCTAGACTACAGCAGAGAATCCCAACAGTAAGTCTAGGTTACAGCAGAGACTGTGTCTAAAGTAGAGAATCCTGCACATGTGCAGAAGCTTGTACCCCTAAAGAAAGGTCCTACCAATGTTTCTTCTTTGTCCAGTTTAGTGACCATGTTGACTTCTGAGGTTTTATTGTTTTTTTGTTTATTTTGACTGATAAATTGAACTACAAGGACATTATCCAGTATGCCTGGGTTATGAACTACAAGGACATTATCCAGTATGCCTGGGTCATGAACTACAAGGACATTATCCATTATGCCTGGGTGATGAACTACAAGGACATTATCCAGAATGCCTGGGTCATGAACTACAAGGACATTATCCAGTATGCCTGGGTTATGAACTACAAGGACATTATCTAGTATGCCTGGGTTATGAACTACAAGGACATTATCCAGTATGCCTGGGTCATGAACTACAAGGACATTATCTAGAATGCCTGGGTTATGAACTACAAGGACATTATCCAGTATGCCTGGGTTATGAACTACAAGGACATTATCCAGTATGCCTGGGTCATGAACTACAAGGACATTATCCAGTATGCCTGGGTTAGGAACTACAAGGACATTATCCAGAATGCCTGTGTTATGAACTACAAGGACATTATCCAGTATGCCTGGGTTATGAACTACAAGGACATTATCCAGTATGCCTGGGTCATGAACTACAAGGACATTATCCAGTATGCCTGGGTTATGAAATACAAGGACATTATCCAGTATGCCTGGGTTATGAACTACAAGGACATTATCCAGTATGCCTGGGTTATGAAATACAAGGACATTATCCAGTATGCCTGGGTCATGAACTATAAGGACATTATCCATTATGCCTGGGTTATGAACTACTTTACACACTATTTAACTTGTGTTGTTGACCAAGGTTGTTAACCGCTGTGGTAGCTCTGCTTTGTTGTGGTCAAGTTTACTAACCATATTAACCACTGTTGTTAATCTCCTAGCTGCAGCTTGTTGTCAAGGTTGTCAGGGTCAGAGGTTAAGTATCAGAGTTGGTCAGTCCTAATGGACGCTTTCTCTTGGGTGTCTGGTTTCCCTGTGTGTAGCTCCTAATGGCCTGGGTGATGACTTGTGGGTGTGTGTGTGTCTGTCCTCGGGGAGAGCTACTTAAGGCAGACCCTGAATCTAAATGAGTTTTGTGTGAATGAGGCTAAGGGTTGTTATGACTTGGTATTCCCATGGCGGTCTGCTGCAAGTCACAACCATTCTAGATGGATCTTAAATTAGTTCACCGTTGTGATTGATTATCAGGTAAAGACATTTCATCTGTCAATCATCTGAGATATTTTAACAACACATTAATCACAAGTCAACTTTAGTCAATATGTGTTTAATGAGATCACAGTAAGTCAAGATTGGTATTGTCCTGTTTTCTTACGTTAATATTCCGTTAGAGCTTAGGATCTTTCTTAGGGTCTAAGTTCTTGGGGGCCAAATGCCCATTAAACAGTCTGTCGTCACTCTGTTGTGAGTCCCGTCTTGTGGCGCTTCATGGTCCCCAGACTACTGCCATGTGGCCTCTGAGGCTCCCTGGCGGAGGCCCCCTGGCCCCTGGTGGTGTCCTGCTAAAAGCCAGTGTATGAATGCCCTCTGCTCCAGTCGTCACGTCTGCCTGGCCCCGGACAGACCACTCAAGTGGCCATTTTGGGACGTCCTGTCTTGTGGCACCCCACCCCCTTTCTGCACTTGGCCAACACTAGGCTGCTAGAGGACGTATGTCTCATCATAAGGGGAGTGTCTCATAGCCAACCCTGCCTGCCCTGCTCTCTCTCAATTTCAATTTAAGGGACTTCATTGGCATGGGAAACCATATGTTAACATTGCTAAAGCAAGTGAAATAGATTTTTTTTTAAATAACAGTTAACATTACACTCACAGAAGTTCCAAAAGAATAAAGACATTTCAAATGTCCTATTTTGAGGCGGCAGCCTAGTGGTTAGAGCGTTGGGCCAGTAACCAAAAGGTTGCAGGATTGAATGCCCGAGCTGGCAAAGTAAAACTCTGTTTTAAACCCACTGTTCCCCTGTAGGCCGTCATTGTAAATAAGAATTTGTTCTTAACTGACTTGCCTAGTTGCAGTTGAAGTCGGAAGTTTACATACACCTTAGCCAAATACATTCAAACTAAATTTTTCACAATTCCTGACAGTTAATCCTTGTAATAATTCCCTGTCTTAGGTCAGTTAAGATCACCACTTTATTTTAAGAATGTGAAATGTCAGAATAATAGTAGAGAGAATGATTTATTTTAGATTGTATTTCTTTCATCACATTCCCAGTGGGTCAGAAGTTTACATACACTCAATTACTATTTGGTAGTATTGCCTTTAAATTGTTTAACTTGGGTCAAATGTTTCGGGTAGCCTTCCACAAGCTTCCCACAATAAGTGGGGTTTTGGCCCAATCCTCCTGACAGAGCTGGTATAACTGAGTCAGGTTTGTAGGCCTCCTTGCTCGCACATGTTTTTTCAGTTCTGCCCACAAATTTTCTATAAGATTGAGGTCAGGGCTTCGTGGTGGCCACTCCAAAACCTTGACTTTGTTGTCCTTAAGCCATTTTTCCACAACTTTGGACGTGTGCTTGAGATCATTGTCCATGATGTCTTGAGATGTTGCTTTAATATATCCACATAATTTTCTTTCCTCATGATGCCATCTATTTTGTGAAGTGCACTAGTCCCTCCTGCAGCAAAGCACCCACACAACATGATGCTGCCACCCCTGTGCTTCACGGTTGGGATAGTGACCTCTGGCTTGCAAGCCACCCCCTTTTTCCTCCAAACATAACCATGGTCATTATGGCCAAACAGTTCTATTTTTGTTTCATCAGACCAGAGGACATTTCTCCAAAAGTACGATCTTTGTCCTCATGTACAGTTGCAAACCATAGTCTGGCTTTTTTATGGCGGTTTTGGAGCAGTGGCTTCTTCCTTGCTGAACGGCCTTTCAGGTTATGCCAATATAGGACTAATTTTACTCTGGATATAGATACCTTTGTACCGGTTTCCTGCAGCATCTTCACAAGGTCCTTTGCTGCTGTTCTGGGATTGATTTGCACTTTTCACATCGAAGTTCGTTCATCTCTAGGAGACAGAACGCGTCTCCTTCCTGAGGGGTATGAGGGCTGCGTGGTCCCATGGTGTTTATACTTGCGTACTATTGTTTGTACAGATGAACGTGGTACCTTCAGGTGTTTGGAAATTGCTCCCAAGGATGAACCAGACTTGTGGAGGTCGACAATTATTTTTCTGAGGTCTTGGCTGATTTATTTTGATTTTCCCATGATGTCAGCAAAGAGGCACTGAGTTTGAAGTTCAGCCTTGAAATACATCCACAGGTACACCTCCAATTGACTTAGATTATGTCAATTAGCCTATCAGAAGCTTCTAAAGCCATGACATCATTTTCTGGAATTTTCCATGCTGTTTGAAAGCACAGTCAACTTAGTGTATGTAAACTTCTGACCCACTGGAATTGCGATACAGTGAATTTTAAGTGAAATAATTTGTCTGTAAACAATTGTTGGAAAAACTGCTTGTGTCATGCACAAAGTAGATAATGAAAGAAATGTGTGTTGTGGTTGAAAAACAAGTTTTAATGACTCCAACCTAAGTGTATGTAAACCTCTGACTTCAACTGAAAATGAAGGTAAAATATATATACACTGCTCAAAAAAATAAAGGGAACACTTAAACACAATGTAACTCCAAGTCAATCACACTTCTGTGAAATCAAACTGTCCACTTAGGAAGCAAAACTGATTGACAATACATTTCACATGCTGTTGTGCAAATGGAATAGACAACAGGTGGAAATTATAGGCAATTAGCAAGACACCCCCAATAAAGGAGTGGTTCTGCAGGTGGTGACCACAGACCACTTCTCAGTTCCTATGCTTCATGGCTGATGTTTTGGTCACATTTGAATGCTGGTGGTGCTTTCACTCTAGTGGTAGCATGAGACGGAGTCTACAACCCACACAAGTGGCTCAGGTAGTGCAGCTCATCCAGGATGGGACATCAATGTGAGCTGTGGCAAGAAGGTTTGCTGTGTCTGTCAGCGTAGTGTCCAGAGCATGGAGGTGCTACCAGGAGACAGGCCAGTACATCAGGAGATGTGGAGGAGGCCGTAGGAGGGCAACAACCCAGCAGCAGGACCGCTACATCCACCTTTGTGCAAGGAGGAGCAGGAGGACCACTGCCAGAGCCCTGCAAAATGACCTCCAGCAGGCCACAAATGTGCATGTGTCTGCTCAAACGGTCAGAAACAGACTCCATGAGGGTGGTATGAGGGCCCAACGTCCACAGGTGGGGGTTGTGCTTACAGCCCAACACCGTGCAGGACGTTTGGCATTTGCCAGAGAACACCAAGATTGGCAAATTCGCCACTGGCACCCTGTGCTCTTCACAGATGAAAGCAGGTTCACACTGAGCACATGTGACAGAGTCTGGAGATGCCGTGGAGAACGTTCTGCTGCCTGCAACATCCTCCAGCATGACTGGTTTGGCGGTGGGTCAGTCATGGTGTGGGGAAGCATTTCTTTCCATGTGCTCGCCATGTGCTCGTGCTCGCCAGAGGACTGCCATAAGGTACCGAGATGAGACCCCTTGTGAGACCATATGCTGGTGCGGTTGGCCCTGGGTTCCTCCTAATGCAAGACAATGCTAGACCTCATGTGGCTGGAGTGGGTCAGCAGTTCCTGCAAAGGAAGTCATTGATGCTATGGACTGGCCCGCCCGTTCCCCAGACCTGAATCCAATTGAGCACATCTGGGACATCATGTCTCGCTCCATCCACCAACGCCACGTTGCACCACAGACTGTCCAGGAGTTGGCGGATGCTTTAGTCCAGGTCTGGGAGGAGATCCCTCAGAAGACCATCCGCCACCTCATCAGGAGCATGCCCAGGCGTTGTAGGGAGGTCATACAGGCACGTGGAGGCCACACACACTACTGAGCCTCATTTTGACTTGTTTTAAGGACATTACATCAACGTTGGATCAGCCTGTAGTGTGGTTTTCCACTTTAATCTTGAGTGTGACTCCAAATCCAGACCTCCATGGGTTGATAAATTAGATTTCCATTGATAATTTGTGTGTGATTTTGTTGTCGGCACATTCAACTATGTAAAGAAAAAAGTATTTAATAAGAATATTTCATTCATTCAGATCTAGGATGTGTTATTTTAGTGTTCCCTTTATTTTTTTGAGCAGTGTATATTTTTTTACCATGTCTATATACAGTGTTGTAATGATGTGAAAAGTGTTCATGTTCAAAAGGGAAAATAAATAAACAGAAATATGGGTTGTATCTAAAATGGTGTTTGTTCTTCACTGGTTGACCTTTTCTTGTGGCAGCTGATCAAAAATCTTGATGCTGTGATTACTCACTATGGTTTTTGGCACAGTATATATGAGAGTTTATCCAAAAAAAACCTAATGTTTTATTCTTTGTTTATCTGTGTAATCTGAGTGAAATATGTGTCTCTAATATGGTCATACATTTGGCAGGAGGTTAGGAAGTGCAGCTCAGTTTCCACCTCATTTTGTGGGCAGTGTGCACATAGCTTCTCTTGAGAGCCAGGTCTGCCTACGGCGGCCTTTCTCAATAGCAAGGCAATGCTCACTGAGTCTACATAGTCACAGCTTTCCTTAAGTTTGGGTCAGTCACAGTGGTCAGGTATTCTGCCACTGTGTACTCTCTGTTTAGGGCCAAATAGCATTCTAGTTTGCTCTGTTTTTTTGTTCATTCTTTCCAATATGTCAAGTAATTATCTTTTTGTTTTCTCATGATTTGGTTGGGTCTAATTGTGCTGCTGTCCTGGGGCTCTGTGGGGTGTGTTTGTGTTTGTGAACAGAGCCCCAGGACCAGCTTGCTTAGGGGACTCTTCTCCAGATTCATCTCTCTGTAGGTGATGGCTTTGTTATGGAAGGTTTGGGAATCGCTTCCTTTTAGGTGGTTCTCTGCTCTCTCTCTCTGTCCCTCTGCCAGCTCTCTCCCTGTCCCTCTGCCTGCTCTCTCTCTGTCCCTCTGCCTGATCTCTCTCTGTCCCTCTGCCTGCTCGCTCTCTGCCCCTCTCCCTGCACTCACTCTGTCCCTCTTCCTGCTCTCCCCCTTCTGCCTCTCTCTGTCCCTCTGCCTGCTCTCTCTCTGCCCCTCTGCCTGCTCTCTCTCTGCTCTCTCTCTGCCACTCTCCCTGCTCTCTCTGCCTGCTCTCTCTCTGCCTGCTCTCTCTCTGCCTGCTCTCTCTCTGCCCCTCTCGCCCTGCTCTCACTCTGTCCCTCTCCCTGCTCTCACTCTGTCCCTCTCCCTGCTTTCTCTCTGCCTGCTCTCTCGCTGTCTCTCTCCCTGCTTTCTCTCTGCCTGCTCTCTCTGCTCTCTCTCTGCTCTCTCTCTCCCTGCTCTCTCTCTGTCTACTCTCTCTATGCCTGCTCTCTCTCTCTGCTTTCTCTCTGCTCTCTCTCTCCCTGCTCTCTCTCTGCCTGCTCTCTCTCTGCTCTCTCTCCCTGCTTTCTCCACCTGACAGTTTGTTCCTGCTGTCAGTAGCCTCCTCCTATAAAGCCAGTGTTATCTGTAGTTTTAAGTGCAGCTCACAGACGCCACAGACAGACGGCAGGAGCGTAGCAGCAGAGACACCCTACTCTGGGCCTGCCTTTGGTTGCACACAGGAAGTGGGTCCCTAGCAGATCCAGAGCCCCCCGGACTCCCTGTCTGGCCCCAGTCCAGACACCTAGTCCCAGACCTCCAGGTGCCTCCAGTCCAGACCCCTCGACCCAGACCCCTCGACCCAGTCCAGACCCCTCGACCCAGACCTCTAGGTGCCTCCAGTCCAGACCCCTCAACCCAGTCCCCTCGACCCAGACCCCTTGACCCAGTCCAGACCCCTCGACCCAGACCTCCAGGTGCCTCCAGTCCAGACCCCTCGACCCACTCCCCTCAACCCAGACCCCCAGGGGCCTTCAGTCCAGATCCCTCGACCCTTTCCAGACCCCTCGACCCAGTCAAGTCCCCTCGACCCAGACCAGATCCCCTCGACCCAGGGGCCTTCAGTCCAGACGTTAATGGAGGGAGACACAGCATATTAACTCGATGTGGCCTTGAGAATGACTGACCTGATCCATTGTTTAAATCTTCTAGTTTCTCTCTTTCCTCCCCCTCATAAATTGCTATAAGACTGTTAGAGATAACCTGTTGGTTAGTAACTTGTTACAACTAGTTAATTACCTGTTGTGACTGGTTTATAACCTGTTGGTTTATAACCTGTTGTAACTGGTTTTTAACCTGTTGGTTTATAAACTGTTGTGACTGGTTTATAACCTGTTGGTTTATAACCTGTTGTAACTGGTTTATAACCTGTTGGTTAATAATCTGTTGGTTTATAACCTGTTGGTTTATAACCTGTTGGTTTATAACCTGTTGGTTTATTACCTGTTGTAACTGGTTTATAACCTGTTGGTTTATAACCTGTTGGTTTATAACCTGCTGGTTTATAACCTGTTGGTTTATAACCTGTTGGTGTATAACCTGTTGGTTTATAACCTGTTGTAACTGGTTAATAACCTGTTGATTTATTACATGTTGGTTTATTAGCTGTTGTAACTGGTTTATAACCTGTTGGTTTATAACCTGTTGGTTTATAACCTGTTGTAACTGGTTTATAACCTGTTGGTTTATAACCTGTTGGTTTATAACTTGTTGGTTTATAACCTGTTGGTTTATAACTTGTTGGTTTATAACCTGTTGGTTTATAACTTGTTGGTTTATAACCTGTTGTAACTGGTTTATAACCTGTTGGTTTATTACCTGTTGGTTTATTACCTGTTTTAACTGGTTTATAACCTGTTGGTTTATTACCTGTTGTAACTGGTTTATAACCTGTTGTAACTGGTTTATAACCTGTTGGTTTATTACCTGTTGTAACTGGTTTATTACCTGTTGTAACTGGTTTATAACCTGTTGTAACTGGTTTATAACCTGTTGGTTTATTACCTGTTGTAACTGGTTTATTACCTGGTGTAACTGGTTTATAACCTGTTGTAACTGGTTTATAACCTGTTGGTTTATTACCTGTTGTAACTGGTTTATTACCTGTTGTAACTGGTTTATAACCTGTTGTAACTGGTTTATAACCTGTTGGTTTATAACCTGTTGGTTTATAACATGTTGGTTTTTAACCTGTTGGTTTATTACCTGTTGGTTTATTACCTGTTGTAACTGGTTTATAACCTGTTGGTTTATAACCTGTTGGTTTATAACCTGTTGTAACTGGTTAATGACCTGTTGGTTTATAACTTGTTGGTTTATAACCTGTTGGTTTATTACCTGTTGGTTTATAACCTGTTGGTTTATAACCTGTTGTAACTGGTTTATTACCTGTTGGTTTATTACCTGTTGTAACTGGTTTATAACCTGTTGGTTTATTACCTGTTGTAACTGGTTAATGACCTGTTGGTTTATAACCTGTTGGTTTATAACCTGTTGTAACTGGTTAATGACCTGTTGGTTTATTACCTGTTGGTTTATAACCTGTTGGTTTATAACCTGTTGGTTTATAACCTGTTGTAACTGGTTAATGACCTGTTGGTTTATAGCCTGTTGGTTTATAACCTGTTGGTTTTTAACCTGTTGGTTTATTACCTGTTGGTTTATTACCTGTTGTAACTGGTTCATAAGCTGTTGGTTTATAACCTGTTGGTTTATAACCTGTTGGTTTATAACCTGTTGTAACTGGTTTATAACCTGTTGTAACTGGTTTATAACCTGTTGGTTTATTACCTGTTGTAACTGGTTTATTACCTGTTGTAACTGGTTTATAACCTGTTGTAACTGGTTTATAACCTGTTGGTTTATTACCTGTTGTAACTGGTTTATTACCTGGTGTAACTGGTTTATAACTTGTTGTAACTGGTTTATAACCTGTTGGTTTATTACCTGTTGTAACTGGTTTATTACCTGTTGTAACTGGTTTATAACCTGTTGGTTTATAACCTGTTGGTTTATAACCTGTTGGTTTTTAAGCTGTTGGTTTATTACCTGTTGGTTTATTACCTGTTGTAACTGGTTTATAACCTGTTGGTTTATAACCTGTTGGTTTATAACCTGTTGTAACTAGTTAATGACCTGTTGGTTTATAACCTGTTGGTTTATAACCTGTTGGTTTATTACCTGTTGGTTTATAACCTGTTGGTTTATAAGCTGTTGGTTTATTACCTGTTGTAACTGGTTAATGACCTGTTGGTTTATAACCTGTTGGTTTATAACCTGTTGGTTTATAACCTGTTGTAACTGGTTAATGACCTGTTGGTTTATAACCTGTTGGTTTATAACCTGTTGGTTTATAACCTGTTGTAACTGGTTAATGACCTTTTGGTTTATAGCCTGTTGGTTTATAACCTGTTGGTTTATAACCTGTTGTAACTGGTTAATGACCTGTTGGTTTATAGCCTGTTGGTTTATAACCTGTTGGTTTATTACCTGTTTGTTTATAACCTGCTGGTTTATAACCTGTTGGTTTATAACCTGTTGGTTTATAACCTGTTGTAACTGGTTAATGACCTGTTGGTTTATTACCTGTTGGTTTATAACCTGTTGGTTTATTACCTGTTGTAACTGGTTTATATATTACCTGTTGGTTTATTACCTGTTGTTTTATTACCTGTTGTAACTGGTTTATTACCTGTTGGTTTATTACCTGTTGTAACTGGTTTATAACCTGTTGGTTTATTACCTGTTGTAACTGGTGTATAACCTGTTGGTTTATAACATGTTCTATCCACTAAACAATAACTTTTAAATCGTTCAAAAAAACAAACTTTATAGCAACAGAGCAATTTGCCTTGCTTATGTTGTCCACATGTCTTCAGCCAATCAGTTAGTAGTGAAGCCAATCCAGAGTTCCTCTCTTCCTCCCCTCTTCACCCTCTCAGACCCATCCTTTCCCCAAAACAATATGCCAACCACTGGCATCAAAACTGGTAACTTCAAACCACTGACAGCCTAAAGAGGACGTTACTGGGACATGGCAGCTCATACAGACAAACTTGACATTGTGTCTGAGTAAGGCCCTGTCGGCAACCCGAGACACGGCTCTCTCTCTTTCACTCCCTCTCACCCAGTCCCTTAGCACTCATGCAACGCGTGGGCACATAGGCAGGGCTGGCTCTCGAGAGATGACTGCCTGTGGCGACCTCTCTCAATAGAAAGGCTATGCTCACTGAGTCTGTACATAGTCAAAACTTTCCTTAAGTTTGGGTCAGTCACAGTGGTCAGGTATTCTGCCACTGTGTACTCTCTGTTTAGGGCCAAATAGCTTACTAGTTTGCTCTGTTTTTTGGTTGATTCTTTCCAGTGTGTCAAATAGTGATCTTTTTGCTCTCTCATAATTTCTCTCTCTCTCTCATTCCATCTAAGGTTCTTTATTGGCATGGGAATCATATCTTTACGTTGCCAAAGCAAGTGATAATAACTAATAAACAAAAGTGAAATAAACAGTTAACATTACATTGACAAAAGTTCCAAAACAACCAAGACATTACAAATGTCATATTATGCGCAAATAGTTAAAGTTCAAAATGGAGAATAAATATACAAAGATATTGGTTGTATTTACAATGGTGTTTGTTCTTCACTGGTTGTCCTTTTCTTGTGGCTGTGGTATTTCACCCAGTAGATATGGGAGTTTAGCAAGATTGGATTTGTTTTCGAATTCTTTGTGGGTCTGTGTTATCTGAGGTAAATATGTGTCTCTAATATGGTCATACATTTGGCAGGAGGTTAGGAAGTCTTTCTCTCTCTCAATAGACTACCTGCCTCTCTCTCAATTCAGTTCAAAGTGATTTATTGGCATGGGAAACATATGTACAGGGTTGTAATTATGTGTATTTGAAGTGTGAAAATAAAGAAACAGATATATACAGTTCCCTTTGTTCATATTTTGTATTCAGACCCTTTACTCAGCCTCAAGTTTTCTTGGGTATGACGCTACAAGCTTGACACACCTGTATTTGGGGATCTGCAGATCCTATCAAGCATTGTCAGGTTGGATGGGGAGGGTCGTTGCACAGCTATTTTCAGGTCTCTCCAGAGGTGTTCGATCGGGTTCAAGCCCAGGCTCTGGATGGGCCTCTCAATGACATTCATAGACTTGTCCCGAAGCCACTCAATCTAAGGTCCTGGCTCTCAAGAGAAGACAGGCTACGACGGCCTCTCTCAATATTAAGAATTCGCTCACTGATTCATTCTCTCTCTCTAGGCTACCTGCTACCCTCTCTCTCTCTCTGTGTTACCTGCTTCTCTCTCTATCTCATCATCACTGTCCCTCTCTCTGACCTTCATCACTGTCCCTCTCAGACCTTCATCACTGTCCCTCTCTCAGACCGTCATCACTGTCCCTCTCTCAGACCTTCATCACTGTCCCTCTCTGACCTTCATCACTGTCCCTCTCTCAGACCTTCATCACTGTCCCTCTCTCAAACCTTCATCACTGTCCCTCTCTCAAACATTCATCACTGTCCCTCTCTCAGACCTTCATCACTGTCACTCTCTCAGACGTTGATCACTGTCCCTCTCTCTGACCTTCATCACTGTCCCTCTCTGATTTTCATCACTGTCCCTCTCTCAAACCTTCATCACTGTCGCTCTCTCAAACCGTCATGACTGTCCCTCTCTCAGACCGTCATCACTGTCCCTCTCTCAGACCTTGATCACTGTCCCTCTATGACCTTCATCACTGTCCCTCTCTCAGACCTTCATCACTGTCACTCTCTCAGACGTTGATCACTGTCCCTCTCTCAGACCTTCATCACTGTCCCTCTCTGACATTCATCACTGTCCCTCTCTCAGACCTTCATCCCTGTCCCTCTCTGATTTTCATCACTGTCCCTCTCTCAAACCTACATCACTGTCCCTCTCTCAGACCTTCATCACTGTCCCTTTCTCAGACCTTCATCACTGTCCCTCTCTCAAACCTTCATCACTGTCGCTCTCTCAAACCGTCATGACTGTCCATCTCTCAGACCGTCATCACTGTCCCTCTCTCAGACCTTCATCACTGTCCCGCTCTCAAAACTTCATCACTGTCCCTCTCTGACCTTCATCACTGTCCCTCTGACCTTCATCACTGTCCCTCTCTCAAACCTTCATCACTGTCCCTCTCTGACCTTCATCCCTGTCCCTCTCTCAAACCTTAATCACTGTCCCTCTCTCAAACCTTCATCACTGTCGCTCTCTCAGACCGTCATCACTGTCCCTCTCTGACCTTCATCACTGTCCCTCTCTCAAACATTCATCACTGTCGCTCTCTCAGACCGTCATCACTGTCCCTCTCTCAGACCTTCATCACTGTCCCTCTCTGACCTTCATCACTGTCCCTCTCTCAAACTTTCATCACTGTCCCTCTCTGACATTCATCACTGTCCCTCTCTCAGACCTTCATCACCGTCCCGCTCTCAAATCTTCATCAATGTCCCTCTCTGACCTTCATTACTGTCCATCTGACCTTCATCACTGTCCCTCTCTCAGACCTTCATCACTGTCCCTCTCTGACCTTCATCACTGTCCCTCTCAGACCTTCATCACTGTCCCTCTCTCAGACCTTCACTGTCCCGCTCTCAAACCTTCATCACTGTCCCTCTCTGACCTTCATCACTGTCCCTCTCTCAGACTTTCATCACAGTCCTTCTCTCAGACCTTCATCACGGTCCCTCTCTGACCTTCATCACTGTTCCTCTCTCAGACCTTCATCACTGTCCCTCTCTGACCTTCATCACTGTCCCTTTCTCAGACCTTCATCACTGTTCCTCTCTCAGACTTTCATCACTGTCCCTATCTCAGACCTTCATCACTGTCCCTCTCTCAGACCTTCATCACTGTCCCTCTCTCAGACCTTCATCACTGTCCCTCTCTCATACCATACTGGAGCTGAGTCAGCGTCCCTGCTCCCTGACACGGACATAGATTGTATTTAGCCATTGTGTGTCATAACCTTAACATTATCATTAATAGTATCTACAAAAGAGGTTATCCTCAACATTATAATTCATAGTATCTACAACAGAGGTTATCTTCAACATTAACATTCATAGTATCTACAACAGAGGTTATTCTCAACATTATATTTCATAGTATCTACAACAGAGGTTATCTTCAACATTAACATTCATAGTATCTACAACAGAGGTTATTCTCAACATTATCATTCATAGTATCTATATAACAGAGGTTATCGTCAACATTAACATTCATAGTATCTATGGAAGGTTATTCTCAACATGATCATTCATAGCATCTATATAACAGAGGTTATCGTCAACATTACTATTCATAGTATCTATATGAGGTTATTCTCAACATTATCATTCATAGTATCTATAGAAGGTTATTCTCAACATGATCATTCATAGTATCTATATAACAGAGGTTATCGTCAACATTACTATTCATAGTATCTATATGAGGTTATCCTCAACATTATCATTCCTAGTTATGCTCCAACCATGGAGAGATATAGGTTACCATTCTCCTACTGATCTGTTTCTCCCACTAGGTCTATTACATGTTTTTATTAGATCCATGGTATGTTACTGAACAACTACTATTAGGCTATAACATGGAATTAGAAGATTGCCTGTCCTTAACCCCCACTGGGCACACTGGTTGAATCAACATTATATCCCTGTCATTGAAATTAAATTACATTGCAAAGTAGAATATAATTGAATTCTGTGCCCAGTGGGCCACTTTTTCACAGTTTAGTCATGTAACCACATTTTAAATGACAGGAAGTTGAGATTCTTTTGATTTCACAGTGTGTAGACAGACCTATGATCATTATTAGCAGCAGTTCGAGACGAATGTTTGAAGCCCTGTAGCATAGCCCATTATGTACAGTCCAGTTCTCTACAGTTCTAGGTGTTGGATTTCAGTCTGATAAAATGGGAATTTCCGATATCGTTAGATAGTCTTTGTTTTTGCTCTTAGTTGTTTGTATATCTGTTATCGCACCGCTCCACTCTGGCGGGGGTCCGTCCGACGCTGCAGTTATTTTTTACAGAGCGCGCAAGGAACCTCCACTTGTCCTACGTCACAACACGTAACGTTACACGGGTTTCTTCTCTTTCTGCTGCAGAGTTGAAACAAGGTGTCGGGTTAAGACGGCACGACTATAAAGGAGAGGGGCAGGCAGGCTGGACACAACCAAATAGATAGACCGTCTGAAAGTAAGGAGAATATCGGAATTTTTAGGCTAAACACATCTCAACTTTTTATTCCCAGCGGTGCATTGTGTTTCCAAACGATGTTCTCTTTAATATGTATTTAAATGGATAACCAATAGTTCATGTATTAATATGGGAATTGTATTTTTCCCTTGTTCGTTTCTGTTAATTGGAAATAGTTTATTTATTTTCTATGTTTGCGTTGCAAAGTGGATTGTATTTACCACGAAGATGGATAAATGTCTGATTTGATCATATCTGTACTTTTAGGTGTTGAAACAACGAGTGGCAGAATGACGGTTTGTTGTGAGTCGTGTGAAAGTCCATGGAGCAGTGAGCGCTGCTCCTCTCATCTGTTCAGCGGGGAGACAGAAAGCCGCCTGGGACTCTGCAAGAGATTCAGGTTAGTGCAGCCAGACTGGCTCCATCCGTGCGCGGCTTCTAGTGGTCAAACCGCTACAATCTGGACTCAGGGGTGGCAATAACATACTACTGTACATACCATACCTTGGTATATATTAACTTGTGGATGTCATTCATCCAGTTTGTTTGCTATGTTTCTAATTACAATTTGTGTGTTATGTTATGAATTACGATTCATACAATATGTTACGAATTTGCAATACTTATAAGTTATGAATTCCAATTTGTTGTGGCTGGTGTTAGCTAGGGAAAGAGGAGCGTTTGCAGTCCAGCCTCCTGCTTTCTGTCTGACACCCACGCTCTCTGATGCTGCCTCTGGCTCTACCAACAAAAACCGGCTAGAGAGCTCTCTTCTCTACTGATAAAACCGGCTGATCACACAGAGCAGCTAGAGATCTCTCTTCTCTACCTCAGATAGACAGAGCCACATACAGCAACAGTTGTTTCCATAGGAACCACAGAAGCTCACACTTTAGCAAACTGCTATCCATCCCCATCCAGTCTGTGGCTAGGGTACACCGCCTTTCCTTCAGTATGGCACAGTGAGATTCCGGAAAGTAACACATTTTCTCAGTTCTGACTTTGGATTATTGTTGCCATGTAACAAAGAGCAGCTGTTCACTAGACTGAGAGAGACTAGGAAGAGTTTGGACGTAGTAGGATACCCTGTGCTCAGTTCTACCTCTGCCCTCTCTGGGCCGTCATATCCTGACCTGTGAACATGGTGTTGCTACGCAGGTCTACTAAGGGAGCGTCTAAAGCCAGGAGGGACCAGATCAACTCTGAGATCAGGAACATGAGAACTCTGCTCCCCATCCCTCAGGAGGACCAGGACAGACTGTCATACCTCCACAGCATGGCGGTTATCACAGCATACATCAGGAAGAGCTTTCTGTATAAGGGTGAGTACAAAACCAGGAGAGGAACTGTCATGCACGTAACCACTAGAACACTTGAAAGTACGGAACCAGTAGGACATTCCCATCTTTAAGAATGGATGTATTTGTATGTGTATTTATTATGGATCCCCATTAGTTCCTGTTGCCAAGGCAGCAGCTACTCTTCCTGGGGTTTATTATGGATCCCCATTAGTTCCTGCCAAGGCAGCAGCTACTCTTCCTGGGGTTTATTATGGATCCCCATTAGTTCCTGCCAAGGCAGCAGCTACTCTTCCTGGGGTTTATTATGGATCCCCATTAATTCCTGTCAAGACAGCATCTACTATTCCTGGGGTTTATTATGGATCCCCATTAGTTCCTGCTAAGGCAGCAGCTACTCTTCCTGGGGTTTATTATGGATCCCCATTAGTTCCTGCCAAGACAGCAGCTACTCTTCCTGGGGTCCAACACATTAAGGCACTTACATTACAGATAAAACAGTACATCATATAACATTATCATCATTAACAGCATTGATGTGAATCACACTGCTGCTCTTTCATTTAGTTATTTGTGCCTTACGGATTGTGGTTGTTGTGGATGGCAATCTGTAGTTAGTACATCCATGTTTGGACTTATAAATGATATATATGAATGTAAAGATATAATTTAATCGTATTATTATACGTAGTAGAAAGCATTAGAAGGAGCCGACATAACCAACCCATGAAGTAAAATTGAACATCCATATATGGCCAGCTATGTAACCTTTAACATTGATTTATCCTGCAATAGATGTCGTTCAATTGGTAACATACATTCTTGTCTTCTTCTAGTGCCTCTTAATTAAGGGAAAATACATCTAAAAGTAACTGAATGTTGTCAGATTACATTTGGGTTTGGGTAATCCAAAAGTTACTGATTATAATTTTGGACAGGTAACTAGTAACTGTAAAGGAACTACATTTAAAAAGTAACCTACCCAAACCCAGTTAGAACTGTCGGACATTTTCAACTTGAAGAATGGATGCTGAGGCGTCTTAGAACTGGTGATTGGAACGTCCTGTCAATTTAAACATGTATTTTTACCAGTATATCTTCCAAGGTCTTGTGATGGATCCATACCTACTGAGACCTGTGATGTTGTGATGGATCCATACCTACTGAGACCTGTGATGTTGTGATGGATCCATACCTACTGAGACCTGTGATGTTGTGATGGATCCATACCTACTGAGACCTGTGATGTTGTGATGGATCCATACCTACTGAGACCTGTGATGTCGTGATGGATCCATACCTACTGAGACCTGTGATGTTGTGATGGATCCATACCTACTGAGACCTGTGATGTTGTGATGGATCCATACCTACTGAGACCTGTGATGTTGTGATGGATCCATACCTACTGAGACCTGTGATGTTGTGATGGATCCATACCTACTGAGACCTGTGATGTTGTGATGGATCCATACCTACTGAGACCTGTGATGTTGTGATGGATCCATACCTACTGAGACCTGTGATGTCGTGATGGATCCATACCTACTGAGACCTGTGATGTTGTGATGGATCCATACCTACTGAGACCTGTGATGTTGTGATGGATCCATACCTACTGAGACCTGTGATGTTGTGATGGATCCATACCTACTGAGACCTGTGATGTTGTGATGGATCCATACCTACTGAGACCTGTGATGTCGTGATGGATCCATACCTACTGAGACCTGTGATGTTGTGATGGATCCATACCTACTGAGACCTGTGATGTTGTGATGGATCCATACCTACTGAGACCTGTGATGTTGTGATGGATCCATACCTACTGAGACCTGTGATGTTGTGATGGATCCATACCTACTGAGACCTGTGATGTTGTGATGGATCCATACCTACTGAGACCTGTGATGTTGTGATGGATCCATACCTACTGAGTTCTCTGTGATGTTGTGATGAAACTAATCCTGAGTTGTATTTCTTCCGCTTCCAGGATTATCAGCTGATCAGAGTCGTCTCTCCTCTTCCTCCTCCTATCCTCTGTACGAGACCTTCCTCCCAGCCGTGCAAGGTTTCATTCTGATCCTCTCCTCCCGGGGCAGGCTGGTCTACGTCTCTGAGAACGTCTCTGATTACCTGGGGCTCTCCATGGTGAGTACCAACCTTATGAAGACCTGGCGTCCAAAATATATGGAATTGTATAGGAAATTGAACATTGTTTTTCTGTGGTTGTGTGACATCACATCTGCTGTGTTACTGAATGCTGTGTAGGGCAGGGTGTTAGTCACTAAAGTTGATCCTTTCTTCTTCTCTCTTATAGGTTGATGTTCTTCAGGGAGACACATTCTATGACCTGGTGGAGAGTCAGGACGTGGAGACAGTTAGATCTAACCTGGAGACAGACAACACAACGTCAACTGGTAAGAGACTATACTATCTAAAGGAAAATCAAATAAAATGAACAGATTTAAGAGCTCATGAAACCCAATGGAGGACGGGACTGATCTCATGTTATTGTTCTGTTCCCCAGCAGAGAGGAGTTTTGTGTGTCGGATGCACACCTCCAAGGCCTTCAGACTAGAGTACGGTAACTGCTGTTCTATAATGGTCCGAGGACGCTACCAGACCATCCCACAATCCCCCCAGTCCACGCCCACATCCTCCCCAGACCGTGGCCGATCTGGCCTCCCTGTGGAGAGGGTGTTCTTGGCTCTCTGCACACCCACAGTGAACCACCTGGGCAACAGAATCTTCTCCTCCTGCTCCTCCTCCTTCACCAGCCTCCATAGACCAGACATGAGCTTCAGTCACCTGGACGAAAGTGTTGTGTTTTACTTGGGCTACTCATCGGAGGAGCTGATTGGTCGATCGTGGTACAGCCTCCTCCACCCTGAAGACCTCTCCTTGAGTGCCTACTCACATAAGAGTCTGAGTAAGTAGAACACATTAAAACTACCCTTGATACTATACTCAGCAAAAAAAGAAATGCCCTCTCACTGTCAACTGCGTTTATTTTCAGCTAACTTAACATATGTAAATATTTGTATGAACAGAACAAGACTCAACAACTGAGACATAAACTGAACAAGTTCCACAGACACGTGACTAACAGAAATGGAATAATGTGTCCTTGAACAAAGGGGGGGTCAAAATCAAAAGTAACAGTCAGTATTTTGTGTGGCCACCAGCTGCATTAAGTACTGCAGTGCATCTCCTCCTCTAGGACTGCACCAAATTTGCCAGTTCTTGCTGTGAGATGTTACCCCACTCTTCCACCAAGGCACCTGCAAGTTCCTGGACATTTCTTGGGGAAATGGCCCTCGCCCTCACCCTCTGATCCAACAGGTCCCAGACGTGCTCAATGGGATTGAGATCCGGGCTTTTCGCTGGCCATGGCAGAATGGCAGAACACTGACATTCCTGTCTTGCAGGACATCACGGACAGAACAAGCAGTATGGCTGGTGGCATTGTCATGCTGGAGGGTCATGTCAGGATGAGTCTGCAGGAAGGGTACCACATAAGGGAGGAGGATGTCTTCCCTGTAACGCACAGCTTTGAGATTGCCTGCAATGACAACAAGCTCAGTCCGATGATGCTGTGAAACACCGCCCCAGAACATGACAGACACTCCACCTCAAATCTATCCCGCTCCAGAGTACAGGCCTCGGTGTAACGCTCAATCCTTCGACGATAAACGTGAATCCGACCATCACCCCTGGTGAGACAAAACCGTGACTCATCAGCACTTAATGCCAGTCCTGTCTGGTTCAGCGACGGTGGGTTTGTGCCCATAGGCAAAGTTGTTGCTGGTGATGTCTGGTGAGGACCTGCCTTACTACAACAAACCTACAAGCCCTCAGTCCAGCCTCTCAGAGCCTATTGCGGACAGACTGAGCACTGATGGAGGGATTGTGCGTTCCTGGTGTAACTCGGGCAGTTGTTGTTGCTATCCTGTACCTGTCCCGCAGGTGTGATGTTTGAATGTATGGATCCTGTGCAGGTGTTGTTACACGTGGTCTGCCACTGCGAGGATGATCAGCTGTCCGTCCTGTCTCCCTGTAGCACTGTCTTAGGCATTTCACAGTACGGACATTGCAATTTATTGCCCTTGCACCATGCCTAAGGCACGTTCAAGCAGATGAGCAGGGACCCTGGGCATCTTTCTCTTGGTGTTTTTCAGAGTCAGTAGAAAGGCCTCTTTAGTGTCCTAGGTTTTCATAATTGTGACCTTAATTGCCTACCGTCTGTAAGCTGTTAGTGTCTTAACGAGCGTTCCACAGGTGCATGTTCAATAATTGTTCACGGTTCATTGAACAAGCATGGGAAACAGTGTTTAAACCCTTTACAATGAAGATCTGTGAAGTTATTTGGATTTTTACAAATTATCTTTGAAAGACAGGGTTCTGAAAAAGGAACGAGTTTACATAATACTACATTATACCCGTTATGCTATATTCTAACATATTTTAACAAATAACAATGACGAACCCAAATGGAAGCATCTCACGCATCTCACGTTGTTATGTATGAACTCCTTAGTGTAAGATGCTAGAGAAATATAGTGGACATTATAGTAATGCTTTTCTGTCCTCTCCTCACCCAGTGCAGGCAGACGAGGGTAGGCAGGTGGAGATGGTTCTGAGGCTCCAACACAGCGACCTCTCATGGTCCTGGATCTACACTAGAGCCGCTAAGCATTCTGGGAACCAGGAATTGAGCTGCTGTAACTACATTATCAGGTACTAGATGCTCTGAATGCTTTCATGATTTTAACTGCAGTCTTCAGCATATGTCTGTGTATGTACAGTTTGATTATTGTTTTGTCTTTAAACAAAAAAAATGAAATAATAAAAAGAGATGTGTAGTAATAATTGTAGTTGCCTGTATTGAGTAACTTTGCTCTGAGAGACTGGAGTAACTTGTATTCTTTCCTTCACAGTGAAACAGAAGCCATGTATCTGAGGAAAAACATCCACAGCGATGCTTTCAGAGCCTCTCCTCCTCAGCCCTACTGCCCCTCTCCCACCCCCCAGCTGACCCAGAGCTGTTGCCCCACCAGGGACCTAAAGAGACAGAGAGAATTCAGCCAGTGCAGTAGTATATCTGAGACTGAGAACAGGTCTAAGACCAGTAGGAGACAGAGAGCAGAGTCTAATGCTGTGTTCTACGTGACATCATGTAGCTCCTCCTCCCAGGCCTCACCTGTCGCCGCCTTCTCCACCCCTCCCTACAGCCCCACCTCCTCCCACTACAACTCCTCCCTCTCTCCAGCACAGCAGGACGACACCAGCTCTGACTCTCTGTTGGATGTGTATGGCTACACAGAGAACTTAACCTCCTACTACCATTGCCCTGAGGGAGGGACTGAGGTAGGGACTGGGCCTTCCTGCCTCCTCTCCCCCTCTAGGTCCTTCCAGCCCGGCTCGGAGCAGTCCTTCCACCAGGGTATCTTCAGCCAGACTGACGCATTCTCTCCTCAGTCCTGCCCTTCTTCTCCCCAGCATGATTGCCCAGCATGCCCTGCTGATGCCCGGCTGGTCCCTGACTGTCTATCTGTATCAGACCTGTTAGAGAGTTCAGCAGACTGCCCCATCACCATCCATACTGAAGACTACAGCCTCTCGGTTCAGCCACAAGGTGGTGCCACCAGTCCATACAGCCTCTCGGTTCAGCCACAAGGTGATGCCACCAGTCCATACAGCCTCTCGGTTCAGCCACAAGGTGGTGCCACCAGTCCATACAGCCTCTCTGTTCAGCCACAAGGTGATGCCACCAGTCCATACAGCCTCTCGGTTCAGCCACAAGGTGATGCCACCAGTCCATACAGCCTCTCGGTTCAGCCACAAGGTGATGCCACCAGTCCATACAGCCTCTCGGTTCAGCCACAAGGTGATGCCACCAGTCCATACAGCCTCTCGGTTCAGCCTCTAGGTGGTGCCACCAGTCCATACAGCCTCTCGGTTCAGCCACAAGGTGATGCCACCAGTCCATACAGCCTCTCGGTTCAGCCACAAGGTGATGCCACCAGTCCATACAACCTCTCGGTTCAGCCACAAGGTGGTGCCACCAGGACATACCAGAGCCACCATATACCTCAAACTGTCGCTCCTCCTATTGGAGGCCTGCTGACCCCTAACCCCTCCCCGACCTCCGACCTCTCCTTCCTCTACAGTGACAGAGACAAGGTAGAGATCAGTATCCTAGCCCAGCAGATCTCCTCTCTGGCCTCCAGCTTCGACCTGTTCAACACCCTGAGCCCCATCCAGACCCCACGTCAGCCCAGCTCAGAACCCCTTCCCTGGGCACAGCTCCCAGGCCACTCCCCTGTCCCCCTCCGCATCAAGCCAGAGCTGGTCCTGGATGAGGGAGTGTTTGATAGTCTCCTGAAGGATCTGAGCATGGTTCAGGGACCTGGGAGTCTGTCTCACTGCTACCAACCTCAGGACCCTTCCACCCTGGCTCTGTCTTCTCTAGTGGACCCTCTATCCATGGAGCAGTCATCCCGCTCTCTCTCCCTCCCCCTGGAACTCCCCTCATCCCTCTCTCTCTCCCTCCCCCTGCAACACCCCTCGTCCCCCTCTTTCTCCCTCCCCCTGGACCCATTTCACCCTAACCTGGATCCCTTCTCTCTGAGGACAAGCTGTCATAATCAGACCTCTGAGTTGCATCAACTCAACCTGCCCCACAGTCTGCATCAAGGTGATTTATAACACATTATACACATTATATAATAACATGCATGTATTAATACCAATAATGACAGGAATTATTTTAACATGGTAGTTGTGGTTGGGGGGGATGAGTCATTCCTGTGTGTTGTCTGACTGACTCTTATTTGAGTAAATCCTTGAGTTGATTGTTGAAATGACACTAACATGACGTTACCATTCTATTTCAGATGGGCTTGTTGAAGAATCCATGTACTGATGTGAGTCTAAATAGACTTACAGTACTAGCCCTCGTATGGCATATTGTCATGACTACCAAGTCTTCCAGCCAGAGTCCAAAATGAAGACTTTTAAAATAATAAATACCATTTAAAGACTTCTACAATATTTAGTAGTTGGTACTTTTCAAGGGAGCATGTTTCCCAAATATCTATTATTTTTGTAAATTAAATTGTGATGAGAGGAAGTGAATGTTATCCAGTGGACCAAACTGCTGAGGAGCTTGTTACTATGTTGTTGTTGTGTTAACTATATTGATACCTGTTGAATGCTGTAATTCACCATCTGTGTTGATGATGATGTTGTCCTGATTCTGGTAGCATTGTACTGCACTGTTACCATCTAGAAAACTGACGATCAGATATGTAGAATTGATGTTTCTGTGAATGTCGAGGGACCGTGATGATGATTTACTACTGAGCACTTTCTGGATGTGTTTGAGCTTTTTGAGATAATGTCACATGTGGGACGCGACGTGGAGACCTCCTCCCAGAGGAGGTTGAAGCAGAATAGTAGATTCTAAAATGCGACCCAAATGACACACAATTCCCTGTATAGTGCACTACTTTTGACCAGAGCCCTATGGAGATATAGGGTGCCATTTGAGAAACATCCATAGGTGTTAAAAAGATAATGAAGTAACTACCTCAGTAATGCCACTACATTCATTCCTAGCCTGAAACTACTGTTTAGTAAGTGTGTGTATTTATTGGTAGAGTTGACTGTTATACATATTGTTTCATTCCCGTGTTTGTCTACTAGTTGTGCTACTGAAAACTCTTTGTTTGTAACCATTGGTAACCATTATTCAGTACATTTGTCTTGAATACATATGTTGTGTTGATAAAATTATGCTTGGTTGGATGTAATTGTACAAAAGCAAAGTATTTTTGCAATTGGTTTTCAAATTTTTAAAATGCAAGTTATTAAAACGCATAAAATATGATTGTGATATCTTAGTTATGACAAAATAAAAAAGCTACAAGACAAGATATGATCACAATAACTAGCTGTATCTCATGAATTAGAAGAACAGGCAGAGATGTGTTTTAAAGCTGATTAAAGCCGTATGAATGTGCTTGCCTGGGCCCATCAGGAGGCAGGTTTCCATTGGCCCATCAGGAGGCAGGTTTCCATTGGCCCATCAGGAGACATGTTTCCATTGGCCCATCAGAAGGCAGGTTTCCATTGGCCCATCAGGAGGCAGGTTTCCATTGTCCCATCAGGAGGCAGGTTTCCATTGGCCCATAAGGAGGCAGGTTTCCATTGGCCCATAAGGAGGCAGGTTTCCATTGGCCCATCAGGAGACATGTTTCCATTGGCCCATTAGGAGGCAGGTTTCCATTGGCCCATAAGGAGGCAGGTTTCCATTTATTTTATTCCGCAAAAAAGTGTCGCAAAAAAACCCACATTGAGACATATGTAATGGAAACGGCAGATAGAGGAGACATATGTAATGGAAACGGCAGATAGAGGAGACATATGTAATGGAAACGGCAGATAGAGGAGACATATGTAATGGAAACGGCAGATAGAGGAGACATATGTAATGGAAACGGCAGATAGAGGAGACATGTAATGGAAACGGCAGATAGAGGAGACATATGTAATGGAAACGGCAGATAGAGGAGACATGTAATGGAAACGGCAGATAGAGGAGACATGTGTAATGGAATCGGCAGATAGAGGAGACATATGTAATGGAATCGGCAGATAGAGGAGACATATGTAATGGAAACGGCAGATAGAGGAGACATATGTAATGGAATCGGCAGATAGAGGAGACATATGTAATGGAAACGGCAGATAGAGGAGACATATGTAATGGAATCGGCAGATAGAGGAGACATGTGTAATGGAATCGGCAGATAGAGGAGACATATGTAATGGAATCGGCAGATAGAGGAGACATGTGTAATGGAAACGGCAGATAGAGGAGACATATGTAATGGAATCGGCAGATAGAGGAGACATATGTAATGGAAACGGCAGATAGAGGAGACATATGTAATGGAATCGGCAAATAGAGGAGACATATGTAATGGAAACGGCAGATAGAGGAGACATATGTAATATAAACGGTAGATAGAGGAGACATATGTAATGGAAACGGCAGATAGAGACATTTCTTAAGATCAAAAACATTTTTATCCAAAGCCTCCCGGGTGGTGCAGTGGTTAAAGGCGCTGTACTGCAGCGCCAGCTGTGCCACCAGAGACTCTGGGTTCGCGCCCAGGCTCTGCAACCGGCCGCGACTGGGAGGTCTGTGGGGCGACGCACAATTGGCCCAGCGTCGTCTGGGTTAGGGAGGGTTTGGCCGGTAGGGATATCCTTGACTCATCGCGCACCAGCGACTCCAGTGGCGGGCCGGGCGCAGTGCGTGCTAACCAAGGTTGCCAGGTGTACGGTGTTTCCTCCGACACATTGGTGCAGCTGGCTTCCGGGTTGGCTGCGTGCTGTGTTAAGAAGCAGTGCGGCTTGGTTGGGTTGTGTATCGGAGGACTTTCAACCTTCGTCTCTCCCGAGCCCGTACGGGAGTTGTAGCGATGAGACAAGATAGTAAGTCCCGAGACGAGGTAAAGGATGGACTGAAAGCTGCTGACATGAGATTTGACACATTATTTGTGTTGTCTACTACTAATATCTTGCTGCCTGTGGAGATGTGCTTGACAATCTGGACCCTCTATTTCTGAAACTATCCGCCGCCATTGTCGCAACCCCTATTACCAGCCTGTTCAACCTCTCTTTCATATCGTCTGAGATCCCCAAGGAAAGCTGCCGCGGTCATCCCCCTCTTCAAAGGGGACCCAAACTGTTACAGACCTATATCCATCCTGCCCTGCCTATCTAAGGTCCTCGAAAGCCAAGTCAACAAACAGATCACTGACCATCTCGAATCCCACCGTACCTTCTCCGCTGTGCAATCTGGTTTCCGAGCCGGTCACAGGTGCATCAGCCACGCTCAAGGTACTAAACGATATCATAACCGCCATCGATAAAATACAGTACTGTGCAGCCGTCTTCATCGACCTTGCCAAGGCATTCGACTCTGTCAATCACCATATTCTTATCGGCAGACTCAGTAGCCTCGGTTTTTCTGATGACTGCCTTGCCTGGTTCACCAACTACTTTGCAGACAGAGTTCAGTGTGTCAAATCGGGGGAGGCATGCTGTCCGGTCCTCTGCCAGTCTCTTTGGGGGTGCCACAGGGTTCAATTCTCGGGCCGACTCTTTTCTCTGTATATATCAATGATGTTGCTCTTGCTGCGGGAGATTCCCTGATCCACCTCTACGCAGACGACACCATTCTGTATACTTCCGGCCCGTCCTTGGACACTGTGCTATCCAACCTCCAAACGAGCTTCAATGCCATACAACACTCCTTCCGTGACCTCCAACTGCTCTTAAACGCTAGTAAAACCAAATGCATGCTTTTCAACCGTTCGCTGCCTGCACCCGCACGCCCGACTAGCATCACCACCCTGGATGGTTCCGACCTAGAATATGTGGACATCTATAAGTACCTAGGTGTCTGGCTAGACTGTAAACTCTCCTTCCAGACTCATATCAAACATCTCCAATCTAAAATCAAATCTAGAATCGGCTTTCTATTCCGCAACAAAGCCTCCTTCACTCACGCCGCCAAACTTACCCTAGTAAAACTGACTATCCTACCAATCCTCGACTTCGGCGATGTCATCTACAAAATAGCTTCCAATACTCTACTCAGCAAACTGGATGCAGTTTATCACAGTGCCCTCCGTTTTGTTACTAAAGCACATTATACCACCCACCACTGCGACCTGTATGCTCTAGTCGGCTGGCCCTCGCTACATATTCGTCGCCAGACCCACTGGCTCCAGGTCATCTACAAGTCCATGCTAGGTAAAGCTCCGCCTTATCTCAGTTCACTGGTCACGATGGCAACACCCACCCGTAGCACGCGCTCCAGCAGGTGTATCTCACTGATCATCCATAAAGCCAACACCTAATTTGGCCGCCTTTCGTTCAAGTTCTCTGCTGCCTGTGACTGGAACGAATTGCAAAAATCGCTGAAGTTGGAGACTTTTATTTCCCTCACCAACTTCAAACATCTGCTATCTGAGCAGCTGACCGATCGCTGCAGCTGTACATGGTCTATCGGTAAATAGCCCACCCAACTTTACCTACCTCATCCCCGTACTGTTTCTATTTATTTACTTTTCTGCTCTTTTGCACACCAATATCTCTACCTGCACATGACCATCTGATCATTTATCACTCCAGTGTTAATCTGCAATATTGTAATTATTCGCCTACCTCCTCATGCCTTTTGCACACAATGTATATAGACTCTTTTTTTCCTACTGCGTTATTGACTTGATAATTGTTTACTCCATGTGTAACTCTGTGTTGTCTGTTCACACTGCTATGCTTTATCTTGGCCAGGTCGCAGTTGCAAATGAGAACTTGTTCTCAACTAGCCTACCTGGTTAAATAAAGGTGAAATAAAATACATTTAAAAAATGTCTACTAATATTGTTCTATGGGTATTAGCTTGGGTATATCAAGCTCTCCCTCACCTTGTCACTGTAGCTGCTCTTGTCACTGTAGCTCCTCACTGTACTGCAGCTCTCCCTCACCTTGTCACTGTAGCTCCTCACTGTACTGCAGCTCTCCCTCACCTTGTCACTGTAGCTGCTCACTGTACTGCAGCTCTCCCTCACCGTGTCACTGTAGCTCCTCACTGTACTGCAGCTCTTCCTCACCGTGTCACTGTAGCTCCTCACTGTACTGCAGCTCTCCCTCACCATGTCACTGTAGCTCCTCACTGTACTGCAGCTCTCCCTCACCTTGTCACTGTAGCTCCTCACTGTACTGCAGCTCTCCCTCACCTTGTCACTGTAGCTCCTCACTGTACTGCAGCTCTCCCTCACCTTGTCACTGTAGCTCCTCACTGTACTGCAGCTCTCCCTCACCTTGTCACTGTAGCTGCTCACTGTACTGCAGCTCTCCCTCACCTTGTCACTGTAGCTCCTCACTGTACTGCAGCTCTCCCTCACCTTGTCACTGTAGCTCCTCAACGTACTGCAGCTCTCCCTCACCTTGTCACTGTAGCTCCTCACTGTACTGCAGCTCTCCCTCACCTTGTCACTGTAGCTCCTCACTGTACTGCAGCTTCGCCTCACCGTGTCACTGTACTCGTCACTGTACTGCAGCTCTCCCTCACCGTGTCACTGTAGCTCCTCACTGTACTGCAGCTCTCCCTCATCTTGTCACTGTAGCTGCTCACTGTGTCACTTTGGTTTCTATTGAAGCTTTTTGAGAGGACAAATAGTTTGTTTGGACCACAGTCACAGCTAACCACTAACTCTATTCTCTATCCTAACCTGCCAGCGGTCTGAACGTAACAGCGTTTAGTCCAATGTTTAACCGCTAGATGGGGTCAGAGTTCAAACTCGGAGCGCCATACTGGGTTCAAGGGTTCTCTATTTGAATCAAGTCTATAGCTCTCTGGTCCAAACTGTAGGTGTCTTACTGCGATTAGCTATGGCTGACCTATAGGCATGTTACTGCAAAGCAACACTGTTCAAAACAGCATTAATGGACAGAGTAAATCACAGGCTGTGTCCCTGGCTAAAGTGTTGAATCAAATCTGTTGTGTGTTTAAGAAACTATTCTATGCCAGCCCAACAAACATTTCTACACGACTTGTGCATCAACCCCTCCTTTATTGACCAAGGAAGTAAGGCTAAGTTTCAAATCAACATAATTAGTTTGTTATTTCAGTAGGCGACACAAACACTTTGAAGTAGATGAGTGAAACCAAATGGAAATACAATATACTGGTCCTACAGTACTCAGGGTGTCCACCCACTCTGCAGGGTGAAAATACGATTTGGTGATGACATTTCACTTCCTTATGTTATACAATACATTTTATCAATACAAATATAATTATTCATGTTCTGAATCGTTCAGTGGGGTCTTTCTCAAACATATTAACATTATATACAAAAAGACAGATTTCATAACCTAATACATCCGATAATAAGCACCGAGTTCTGTTGACAGAGCAGTGCTGCTTTATCACTGAAACTTTTGAGGATTTTACATTTGTGGTCATCGTCTTCCAAGCTGTTTCCACGGGTAACAAACATATATATACATATATATACATATATATTACATATACACTAGATGATGAGAAGAGGGCGCTTTTTTTATAGCCGCCGCGCCTCCATCTTTGTGTTCCCCCATCATTGGGAGATAAAGAAATGCATTTACTAATGTCTACAATTGTTTTTGCCTCGCTCATTATATTACAGACACCTTATTACTTTAAAATGATATTACGTGAGCTAAACATTTAAAGAAAATATACAAACATTTTCCATAAAGTATATATATATTTTTTAAATACTAATGTTACTGTCCCTACTACAAAAAACTACTTAAAAACATGTCATTTTGTCATTGAAACATTTAAATGAAATGCTGTAAAATTCCATTCATTCCTATAGAATGGAGGTGTTATAATACCCATAAAACCTAGAGGTCAAACAGGGAAATGGTTCCAATCACTTTTTCCAAAATTCATTTTTCCCATAGGGAATTTTAGAAACAAATCAAATCAAATCAAATTTATTTATATAGCCCTTCGTACATCAGCTGATATCTCAAAGTGCTGTACAGAAACCCAGCCTAAAACCCCAAACAGCAAGCAATGCAGGTGTAGAAGCACGGTGGCTAGGAAAAACTCCCTAGAAAGGCCAAAACCTAGGAAGAAACCTAGAGAGGAACCAGGCTATGTGGGGTGGCCAGTCCTCTTCTGGCTGTGCCGGGTGGAGATTATAACAGAACATGGCCAAGATGTTCAAATGTTCATAAATGACCAGCATGGTCAAATAATAATAAGGCAGAACAGTTGAAACTGGAGCAGCAGCACAGTCAGGTGGACTGGGGAAACACTTTATAACTCTTTTGGGATAGGGGGCAGCATTTTCACTTTTGGATGAATAGCGTGCCCAGAGTGAACTGCCTCCTCCTCTGTCCCAGATGTTAATATATGCATATTATTATTAGTATTGGATAGAAAACACTCTGAAGTTTCTAAATCTGTTTGAATGATGTCTGTGAGTATAACAGAACTCATATGGCAGGCGAAAACCTGAGAAAAATCCAACCAGGAAGTGGGACATCTGAGGATTGTAGTTTTTCAAAGCTTGGCCTACCGAATACACAGTGGGATATGGATAGAGTTGCACTTCCTATGGCTTCCACTAGATGTCAACCGTCTTTAGAAACTTGAATGAGGATTCTACTATAAAGGAGGGGCTCATGAGAGCTCTTTGAGTCAGTGGTCTGGCAGAGTGCCTTGGTCTCATGACGCACGCTCCCGACAGAGTTACCTCTCGTTCCAGTGCTTTTCTTCAGACATAGGAATCCTCTGGTTGGAACATTATTGATGTTTTATGTTAAAAACGTCCTAACGATTGATTCCATACATCGTTTGACATGTTTCTAAAGGACTGTAATGGAACTTTTCGAGTTTTTGTCTGGACAAAGTGCTTGCGCCTCATGAAGATGGATTACTGGGCTGAACACGCTAACAACAAGTGGCTATTTGGACATAAATGATGGACTTTATGGAACAAATCAGTCATTTATTGTCGAACTGGGATTCCTGGGAGTGCCGTCTGATGAAGATCATCAAAGGTAAGTGAATACTTATAGTGTTATTTCTAACTTCTGTTGACTCCAAAATGGCGGATATTCCTCTGGCTGGTTTGGGCTCTGAGCGCCGTTCTCAGATTATGCTTTTCCGTAAAGTTTTATTGAAATCTGACACAGCGGTTGCATTAAGGAGAAGTCTATCTTTAATTCTGTGAATAACACTTGTATCTTTTATCAATGTTTATTATGAGTATTTCTGCAAAATCCCCAGATGTTTTAGAATCAAAACATTACTGCACGTAACGCGCCAATGTGAACTGAGATTTATGGATATAAATATGCACATTATCGAACAAAACATACATGTAACATACAACAGAACAGGGTATTTTGTCCAATAGAACAACACAACAGGATCTACTGTCAAAAAGAACAACAGAACAGCATCTAGTGTCCGATAGAACAGGATCTGGTGTCCAATAGAACTACAGAACGGGATCTAGTGTCCAATAGAACAGGATCTAGTGTCCAATAGAACAACAGAACAGGATCTAGTGTCCAATAGAACAGGATCTAGTGTCCAATAGAACAACAGAACAGGATCTAGTGTCCAATAGAACAGGATCTAGTGTCCAATAGAACAACAGGACAGGATCTAGTGTCCGATAGAACAGGATCTAGTGTCCAATAGAACAACAGAACAGCATCTAGTGTCCAATAGAACAACAGAACAGGATCTAGTGTCCAATAGAACAACAGAACAGGATCTAGTGTCCAATAGAACAGGATCTAGTGTCCAATAGAATTGTAAACAGGATATGGATTACTTAGGTTGTGTTCCGTTGTAAACTTAGTATGGTTCTAACCCTTCTTATGCCCTGCTACTAGTAAAATCATTTCTGCATTACAAACAATTATTCATCAACAACAAAACAAGTATCAGAGCTCCTGAGTGGTGCAGCGGTCTAAGGCCTGGCATCTCAGTACAAGAGGTGTCACTGCAGTCCCTGGTTTGAATCCAGGCTGTATCACATCCGGCTGTGATTGGGAGTCCCATAGGGCGGTGCATAATTGACTCAGCATTCATCCGGGTGTCATGTACACTCCCTCTCCGGCCTCTAGGTCATCAGGCTGCTGATTATCCCGCACACCTGTCACCATCGTCTGCGCCTCATGACCTGCACCTCATGACCTGCGCCTCATGACACTCACCTGGACTCCATCACCTCCTTGATTATCTTCCCTATATCTGTAATTCCCCTTGGTTCTTTCCTCAGGTGTTACTGACACTGTTTTCATGTCGGTGCGTTGTTTGTGTTTCGTGTTCATTGTTTCTTTTATTTAGTAAAACACTCACTCCCTAAACTTGCTTCCCGACTCTCAGCGCACTTGTTACACCGGGTTTGGCTGGGGTAGGCCATCATTGTAAATCAGAATTTGTTCTTAACTGACTTGCCTAGTTAAATTAAAAATACATGTTTTTAAAAATCAATAAATGAACTGAAACATACACTGAGTGCACAAAACATTAGGAATACTTTCCCAATATTGAGTTGCACTCGCTTTTGTCCTCAGAACAGCCACAATTCCTCGGGCATGGACTCTAAAAGGTGGCGGAATCGTTCCACAGGGATGCTGGCCCATGTTATCTCCAATGCTTCCCATAGTTGTATCAAGTTGGTGGGTTTGGATCTCTACACTTAATAGCTCGTTCCATCTCATCCCACAGATGCTCAGTTTGTTTGACATCTGGGGACTGGGCAGACCACTGCAATAAGCTGAATTCACTGTCATGTTTGTGGAACCAATCCTAGCCTTGTGGCATGGGGCTGAAAAAAATATATTTGCAGATGGATACACTGCTGCCATGAAGGGATGCACCTGATTGGCAATGATGTTCAGATATCCTGTGGCATTCAAACATTGCTCCACTTTTACCAAGGGGTCCAATGTGTGTCCTGAAAACACACCCACACCATCATACCAACAAGCTGCAATGTTGGCACGCGACATGGATGCATGTACTCATGGTATTCTCCATACCCTAGTCCTCCCATCACAACATTATGTACTCATGGTATTCTCCATACCCTAGTCCTCCCATCACAACATGATGTACTCATGGTATTCTCCATACCCTAGTCCTCCCATCACAACATGATGTACTCATGGTATTCTCCATACCCTAGTCCTCCCATCACAACATGATGTACTCATGGTATTCTCCATACCCTAGTCCTCCCATCACAACATGATGTACTCATGGTATTCTCCATACCCTAGTCCTCCCATCAGAGTGAAACAGCAGGAACCAGGATTCATCAGACCAGGAAATGTTTTTCCAATTCTCCAGTGTCCAGCATTTTTGTTCCTTAGCTCACTGCAAACGCATTTATTTTTTTTAAAGAATTGGAACTCTGTAAGATTGTGTCAAGGTACGACAAGTTGTGCATTATTATATGGGTCTTTGGGCAGCTGTACTGGACTGTCAGTTGACTAACTGTAGCCCATCTGTTGCTCTGCACAGCTTTCTCTGTCCTCTTTCATCAATGACCCATTGGCTGAATGTTCTTTGGGTGGTAGGACTGTTGAGTGTGAAAAACCCAGCAGCGTTGCAGTTCTTGACACACTCAAACCAGTGCGCCTGGCACCTACTACCATACCCTATTCAAAGGCACTTAAATATTTTGTCTTTCCCATTCACCCTCAATGGCACACATACATATTCCATGTCTCAATTGTCTCAAGGCTTAAAAATCCTTCTTTAACCTGTCTCCTCTCCTTCATCTACAATAATTGAAGTGGATTTAACAAGTGACATCAATACTTTCACCTTGATTCACCTGGTCAGTCTATGTCGTGGAAAGAGTCCTAATGTCTAGTACACTCAGTGTACATACATGATGTTAATGAAGCACAGATTCCAATACATTAAATATGGCCAGCTACATACACTACCACACAGCTAACTGATTAAACTCATCAATAAACAACATACATTATACATAGCTCAATATCTACTGCTAGCCATACATTATACACAGCTCAATATCTACTGCTAGCCATACATTAAACACAGCTCAATATCTACTGCTAGCCATACATTATACACAGCTCAATATCTACTGCTAGCCATACATTATACACAGCTCAATATCTACTGCTAGCCATACATTATACACAGCTCAATATCTACTGCTAGCCATACATTATCTGTATATTACTGAAAGTACAATATGCAATTCTTTAGAATCTAGAACATAGTTAATTCCCCAGGTTGGAGTTAAAATCTGGCCAATTGAACCCTGACACTAACTAAAGCCTAACCCTACCTTTGTGTGTGTGTGCTGCGTTGTGTTATCCAATCAGTGTCTTCATACAGGCAGGCCCACTAAAGGGCCAGTTGTACTGGTTATGTACAGGACCGTTGACGTTACACTCGAAGAAGGAGAACATGGGAAACCAGATCCGAGCACGGCGGCTGTGTTGGAAGGCCCTGGTGTTGGCCAGAGTGTGGTAATACAGGAACAGTCTGGTGGTGATGTAGAAAGCTATGAACACATCTATGGAGTAGTGCTCATGAGCCGCCAGGATGAAGAAGATACCAAACAGATTCAGTACCCAGGAGATGGTATGGATCAGGTGCCAGCTACGAGGAGTATCTACAGGAAATATACAGGATATACAGTATATAATCAGGCATTATAATATCCCTCTCTGATCTCTAGTAGGGCATGTTGTTAATCAGCACTTGTGACAAATGTTTTTGTTGCACACACACACACACACACACAGAGTACGACTCACACTCTGTGATGAAGAAGTTGAGTATGGTGAGTACCACAGTGTGACCAGAGAACATGTAATCTCCACAGGTATCCACTCCATTCAGCGTCATGCCAAAGCCACTCCATATAGCTAACACCCTCTGGACCTTAGACCACGTATCACCATACATCTATATATATATATATATATGTGTATATATATATATATATATATATATATATATATATTTATATATACATATATATACACACACACACACACACACACACACACACACACACACACACACACACACACACACACACACACACACACACACACACACAGTTAGCAATGATGTGAACATTGTGTCCAGTAATCACCCAGTCATCAGACTCTGCCCTATAATCACCCAGTCATCAGGTAGTCTGGGTGTGTTAGTATGTGTATCCCACCTTACTGGAGCACTGTAGATGTTGTCCAGGTACAGAGAGGGAGGTAACAAACATGGTGACGCAACGCAGCAGAAACACTGTTCCAATCAGAGAACACAGACGCCGCAATATGATAGACCTAGAGAGAGAGAGAGAGAAAGACATATTATAGACGTAGATAGAGAGACACCTCAATATGATAGACCGAGAGAGAGAGAGACCTCAATATGATAGACCTAGAGAGAGAGAGAGAGACCTCAATATGATAGACCTAGAGAGAGAGAGACCTCAATATGATAGACCTAGAGAGAGAGAGAGAGACCTCAATATGATAGACCTAGAGAGAGAGAGAGAGAAAGACATATTATAGACGTAGATACAGTGCCTTGCGAAGGTATTCGGCCCCCTTGAACTTTGCGACCTTTTGCCACATTTCAGGCTTCAAACATAAAGATATAAAACTGTATTTTTTTGTGAAGAATCAACAACAAGTGGGACACAATCATGAAGTGGAACGACATTTATTGGATATTTCAAACTTTTTTAACAAATCAAAAACTGAAAAATTGGGCGTGCAAAATTATTCAGCCCCTTTACTTTCAGTGCAGCAAACTCTCTCCAGAAGTTCAGTGAGGATCTCTGAATGATCCAATGTTGACCTAAATGACTAATGATGATAAATACAATCCACCTGTGTGTAATCAAGTCTCCGTATAAATGCACCTGCACTGTGATAGTCTCAGAGGTCCATTAAAAGCGCAGAGAGCATCATGAAGAACAAGGAACACACCAGGCAGGTCCAAGATACTGTTGTGAAGAAGTTTAAAGCCGGATTTGGATACAAAAAGATTTCCCAAGCTTTAAACATCCCAAGGAGCACTGTGCAAGCGATAATATTGAAATGGAAGGAGTATCAGACCACTGCAAATCTAAAAAGACCTGGCTGTCCCTCTAAACTTTCAGCTCATACAAGGAGAATACTGATCAGAGATGCAGCCAAGAGGCCCATGATCACTCTGGATGAACTGCAGAGATCTACAGCTGAGGTGGGAGACTCTGTCCATAGGACAACAATCAGTCGTATATTGCACAAATCTGGCCTTTATGGAAGAGTGGCAAGAAGAAAGCCATTTCTTAAAGATATCCATAAAAAGTGTTGTTTAAAGTTTGCCACAAGCCACCTGGGAGACACACCAAACATGTGGAAGAAGGTGCTCTGGTCAGATGAAACCAAAATTGAACTTTTTGGCAACAATGCAAAACGTTATGTTTGGCGTAAAAGCAACACAGCTGAACACACCATCCCCACTGTCAAACATGGTGGTGGCAGCATCATGGTTTGGGCCTGCTTTTCTTCAGCAGGGACAGGGAAGATGGTTAAAATTGATGGGAAGATGGATGGAGCCAAATACAGGACCATTCTGGAAGAAAACCTGATGGAGTCTGCAAAAGACCTGAGACTGGGACGGAGATTTGTCTTCCAACAAGACAATGATCCAAAACATAAAGCAAAATCTACAATGGAATGGTTCAAAAATAAACATATCCTGTCATGTACTGTCATGTTGTGTCTTGTCTCTGTCCTTTCCCTTCACCCTGTCTCCCTCTGCTGGTCGTTGTTAGGTTACCTTTTCTCCCCCTCTTTTCCCCCAGCTGTGCCTTGTCTCCTCCTAACCACCTCGTCACCCCTTTTCCCACCTGTTCCCTTTTTCCCTCTGATTAGGTCCCTATATCTCTCTCTGTTTCTGCTCCTGTCCTTGTCGGATTCTTGTTTGTTGTGTTTCATGCCTGAACCAGACTGTCGTCATGTTTGCTGTAACCTTGTCCTGTCCTGTCGGAATCTGCCGGTCTATCTGAGCCTACCTTTGTTTGGTTATTAAATAAGCTCTGTTTAAGTTAGTTCGCTTTTGGGTCCTCATTCACTCACCGTAACAGAAGAATCCGACCAAGAATGGACCCAGCGACTTCGGATCCTCTCCACTCAGCCGTCGAGATCCAGGGAGCGATGCTAGGCAGACACGAGCAGGAATTGTCTGCTGCTCGACATGCCGTTGAGACCCTGGCCACCCAAGTCTCCAACCTCACAGAACAGGTTCACCATCTCCGCCTCGATCCACCGGCCACTTCCAGGGCTCTCGAATCTCCGGAGCCCAGAATCAATAACCCGCCGTGTTACTCTGGGGAGCCCACTGAATGCCGCTCGTTCCTCACCCAGTGTGATATTGTGTTTTCTCTCCAGCCCAACACTTACTCCAGGAGCACTGCTCGTGTCGCCTACGTCATATCTCTCCTTATTGGACGGGCTCGTGAGTGGGGCGCGGCAGTCTGGGAGGCAAGGGCTGAGTGTACTAACCAGTATCAGGACTTCAAGGAGGAGATGATACGGGTTTTTGATCGATCTGTTTTTGGTGAGGAGGCTTCCAGGGCCCTGTCTTCCCTATGTCAAGGTAATCGATCCATAACAGACTACTCTATTGAGTTTCGCACTCTTGCTGCCTCCAGTGGCTGGAACGAGCCGGCTTTGCTCGCTTGTTTTCTGGAGGGTCTCCGCGCAGAGGTAAAGGATGAGATTCTCTCCCGGGAGGTTCCTTCCAGCGTGGATTCCTTGATTGAACTCGCTATTCGCATTGAGCGACGGGTTGATCTTCGTCACCGAGCTCGTGGAAAGGAGCTCGCGTTCTCCGTTGCCCCCCTCTCCGCATCACTACCATCTTCCTCTGCCGGCTCGGGTGCTGAGCCCATGCAGCTGGGAGGTATCCGCATCTCGACTAAGGAGAGGGAACGGAGAATCACCAACCGCCTCTGTCTCTATTGCGGTTCCGCTGGTCATTTTGTCATTTCATGTCCAGTAAAAGGCCAGAGCTCATCAGTAAGCGGAGGGCTACTGGTGAGCGCTACTACTCCTGTCTCTCCTTCAAGATCCTGCACTACCTTGTCGGTCCATCTACGCTGGACCGGTTCGTCAGCTTCCTGCAGTGCCTTAATAGACTCTGGGGCGGAGGGCTGTTTTATGGACGAGACCTGGGCTCGGGAACATGACATTCCTCTCAGACAGTTAAAGGAGCCCACGGCCTTGTTCGCCCTGGATGGTAGTCCTCTCCCCAGGATTCAGCGTGAGACGCTACCTTTAACCCTCACTGTTTCTGGTAATCATAGTGAAACCATTTCTTTTTTAATTTTTCGTTCACCTTTTACACCTGTTGTTTTGGGCCATCCCTGGCTAGTTTGTCATAATCCTTCCATTAATTGGTCTAGTAATTCTATCCTCTCCTGGAACGTCTCTTGTCATGTGAAATGTTTAATGTCTGCTATCCCTCCTGTTTCCTCTGTCTCTTCTTCACAGGAGGAGCCTGGTGATTTGACAGGGGTGCCGGAGGAATATCACGATCTGCGCACGGTGTTCAGTCGGTCCAGGGCCACCTCTCTTCCTCCACACCGGTCGTATGATTGTAGTATTGATCTCCTTCCGGGAACCACCCCCCCCCCGGGGTAGACTATACTCTCTGTCGGCTCCCGAACGTAAGGCTCTCGAAGATTATTTGTCTGTAGCTCTTGACGCGGGTACCATAGTCCCCTCCTCCTCTCCCGCCGGAGCGGGGTTTTTTTTTGTCAAGAAGAAGGACGGGTCTCTGCGCCCCTGCATAGATTATCGAGGGCTGAATGACATAACAGTGAAGAATCGTTATCCGCTTCCTCTTATGTCTTCAGCCTTCGAGATCCTGCAGGGAGCCAGGTTTTTCACTAAGTTGGACCTTCGTAACGCTTACCATCTCGTGCGCATCAGGGAGGGGGACGAGTGGAAGACGGCGTTTAACACTCCGTTAGGGCACTTTGAATACCGGGTTCTTCCTTTCGGCCTCGCTAACGCTCCAGCTGTCTTTCAGGCATTAGTCAATGATGTCCTGAGAGACATGCTGAACATCTTTGTTTTCGTTTACCTTGACGATATCCTGATTTTTTCACCGTCACTCCAGATTCATGTTCAGCACGTTCGACGTGTCCTCCAGCGCCTTTTAGAGAATTGTCTTTTTGTGAAGGCTGAGAAGTGCACTTTTCATGCCTCCTCCGTCACATTTCTCGGTTCTGTTATTTCCGCTGAAGGCATTAAGATGGATCCCGCTAAGGTCCAAGCTGTCATTGATTGGCCCGTCCCTAAGTCACGCGTCGAGCTGCAGCGCTTTCTCGGCTTCGCGAACTTCTATCGTCGTTTCATCCGTAATTTCGGTCAGGTGGCAGCTCCTCTCACAGCCCTTACTTCTGTCAAGACGTGCTTTAAGTGGTCCGTTTCCGCCCAGGGAGCTTTTGATCTCCTCAAGAATCGTTTTACATCCGCTCCTATCCTTGTTACACCTGACGTCTCTAGACAGTTCGTTGTCGAGGTTGACGCGTCAGAGGTGGGCGTGGGAGCCATTCTTTCTCAGCGCTCCCTCTCTGACGACAAGGTCCACCCATGCGCGTATTTTTCTCATCGCCTGTCGCCGTCGGAACGTAACTATGATGTGGGTAACCGCGAACTGCTCGCCATCCGGTTAGCCCTAGGCGAATGGCGACAGTGGTTGGAGGGGGCGACCGTTCCTTTTGTCGTTTGGACTGACCATAGGAACCTTGAGTACATCCGTTCTGCCAAACGACTTAATGCGCGTCAGGCGCGTTGGGCGCTGTTTTTCGCTCGTTTCGAGTTCGTGATTTCTTATCGTCCGGGCTCTAAGAACACCAAGCCTGATGCTTTGTCTCGTCTCTTCAGTTCTTCAGTAGCCTCCACTGACCCCGAGGGGATTCTCCCTGAGGGGCGTGTTGTCGGGTTGACTGTCTGGGGAATTGAGAGGCAGGTAAAGCAAGCGCTCACTCACACTCCGTCGCCGCGCGCTTGTCCTAGGAACCTTCTTTTCGTTCCCGTTCCTACCCGTCTGGCCGTTCTTCAGTGGGCTCACTCTGCCAAGTTAGCCGGCCACCCTGGCGTTCGGGGTACGCTTGCTTCCATTCGCCAGCGTTTTTGGTGGCCCACCCGGGAGCATGACACGCGTCGTTTCGTGGCTGCTTGTTCGGTCTGCGCGCAGACTAAGTCCGGTAACTCTCCTCCTGCCGGCCGTCTCAGGCCGCTTCCTATTCCCTCTCGACCGTGGTCTCACATCGCCTTAGATTTTGTCACCGGACTGCCTTCGTCAGCGGGGAAGACTGTTATTCTTACGGTTGTCGATAGGTTCTCTAAGGCGGCTCATTTCATTCCCCTTGCTAAGCTTCCTTCTGCTAAAGAGACGGCACAAATCATCATCGAGAATGTTTTCAGAATTCATGGCCTTCCGTCAGACGTCGTTTCGGACAGAGGTCCGCAATTCACGTCTCAATTTTGGAGGGAGTTTTGCCGTTTGATTGGGGCTTCCGTCAGTCTCTCTTCCGGCTTTCACCCCAGTCTAACGGTCAAGCAGAACGGGCCAATCAGACTATTGGTCGCATCTTACGCAGTCTTTCTTTTCGCAACCCTGCGTCTTGGTCAGAACAGCTCCCCTGGGCAGAATACGCCCACAACTCGCTTCCTTCGTCTGCGACCGGGCTATCTCCTTTTCAGAGTAGCCTCGGGTACCAGCCTCCGCTGTTCTCATCTCAGTTCGCCGAGTCCAGCGTCCCCTCCGCTCAGGCTTTTGTCCAACGTTGCGAGCGCACCTGGAAGAGGGTCAGGTCTGCACTTTGCCGTTATAGGACGCAGACTGTGAGGGCTGCTAATAAGCGTAGAACTAAGAGTCCTAGATATTGTCGCGGTCAGAGAGTTTGGCTCTCCACTCAGAACCTTCCCCTTAAGACGGCTTCTCGCAAGTTGACCCCGCGGTTCATTGGTCCGTTCCGTATTTCTCGGGTCATTAATCCTGTCGCAGTTCGACTTCTTCTTCCGCGATACCTTCGTCGCGTCCACCCGGTCTTCCATGTCTCCTGCATCAAGCCCGTCCTTCGCGCCCCCGCTCGTCTTCCCCCCCCCCCCCCATCCTTGTCGAGGGCGCACCCATCTACAGGGTCCGTAGAATTTTGGACATGCGTCCTCGGGGCCGTGGTCACCAGTACCTCGTAGATTGGGAGGGGTACGGTCCTGAGGAGAGGAGTTGGGTTCCCTCTCGGGACGTGCTGGACCGTGCGCTGATCGAGGATTTCCTCCGTTGCCGCCAGGTTTCCTCCTCGAGTGCGCCAGGAGGCGCTCGGTGAGTGGGGGGGTACTGTCATGTACTGTCATGTTGTGTCTTGTCTCTGTCCTTTCCCTTCACCCTGTCTCCCTCTGCTGGTCGTTGTTAGGTTACCTTTTCTCCCCCTCTTTTCCCCCAGCTGTGCCTTGTCTCCTCCTAACCACCTCGTCACCCCTTTTCCCACCTGTTCCCTTTTTCCCTCTGATTAGGTCCCTATATCTCTCTCTGTTTCTGCTCCTGTCCTTGTCGGATTCTTGTTTGTTGTGTTTCATGCCTGAACCAGACTGTCGTCATGTTTGCTGTAACCTTGTCCTGTCCTGTCGGAATCTGCCGGTCTATCTGAGCCTACCTTTGTTTGGTTATTAAATAAGCTCTGTTTAAGTTAGTTCGCTTTTGGGTCCTCATTCACTCACCGTAACATATCCAGGTGTTAGAATGGCCAAGTCAAAGTCCAGACCTGAATCCAATCGAGAATCTGTGGAAAGAACTGAAAACTGCTGTTCACAAATGCTCTCCATCCAACCTCACTGAGCTCGAACTGTTTTGCAAGGAGGAATGGGAAAAAATTTCAGTCTCTCGATGTGCAAAACTGATAGAGGCATACCCCAAGCGACTTACAGCTGTAATCGCAGCAAAAGGTGGCGCTACAAAGTATTAACTTAAGGGGGCTGAATCATTTTGCACGCCCAATTTTTAAGTTTTTGATTTGTTAAAAAAGTTTAAAATATCCAATAAATGTCATTCCACTTAATGATTGTGTCCCACTTGTTGTTGATTCTTCACAAAAAAATACAGTTTTATATCTTTATGTTTGAAGCCTGAAATGTGGCAAAAGGTCGCAAAGTTCAAGGGGGCCGAATACTTTCGCAAGGCACTGTAGAGAGACACCTCAATATGATAGACCTAGAGAGAGAGAGAGAGAGACCTCAATATGATAGACCTAGAGAGAGAGAGACCTCAATATGATAGACCTAGAGAGAGAGAGACCTCAATATGATAGACCTAGAGAGAGAGAGAGAGACCTCAATATGATAGACCTAGAGAGAGAGAGACCTCAATATGATAGACCTAGAGAGAGAGAGAGAGACCTCAATATGATAGACCTAGAGAGAGAGAGAGAGACCTCAATATGATAGACCTAGAGAGAGAGAGAGAGAGACCTCAATATGATAGACCTAGAGAGAGAGAGAGAGACCTCAATATGGTAGACCTAGAGAGAGAGACCTCAATATGATAGACCTAGAGAGAGAGAGAGAAAGACATATTATAGACGTAGATAGAGAGACACCTCAATATGATAGACTGAGAGAGAGAGAGACCTCAATATGATAGACCTAGAGAGAGAGAGAGAGACCTCAATATGATAGACCTAGAGAGAGAGAGACCTCAATATGATAGACCTAGAGAGAGAGAGAGAGACCTCAATATGATAGACCTAGAGAGAGAGTGACCTCAATATGATAGACCTAGAGAGAGAGAGAGACCTCAATATGATAGACCTAGAGAGAGAGAGAAGTACAGCAGTAGTAGTAGCTGAAGTAGCAGTAGTAGTAGTAGCAGAAGTAGTAGTAGTAGTAGCAGAAGTAGTAGTAGTAGTAGCTGAAGTAGCAGTAGTAGTAGTAGCTGAAGTAGCAGTAGTAGCAGTAGCAGTAGTATCAGTAGCAGTAGTAGTAGTAGTAGTAGTAGTAGCAGCAGTAGTAGCTGAAGTAGTAACTGAAGTAGCAGTAGTAGTAACTGAAGTAGCAGTAGCTGAAGTAGCAGTAGTAGTAGTAGTAGCAGCAGCAGTAGTAGTAGTAGCTGAAGTAGCAGTAGTAGGAGCTGAAGTAGCAGTAGTAGTAGTAGTAGTAGTAGTAGTAGTAGTAGTAGTAGTAGTATTGCAGTAGTACACATGTTTGTCTAGTTGTAGTAGTAGTAGTAGTAGTAGTAGTGCAGTAGTACCTGTGTTTGTGTAGTAGTAGCACCAACAGGAAGATGTAAACTAGGATTAAACCACAAGCCTCCGCCATCGCAAAAGCCCAAGGGATTCTGGGTACACTGTCAGAGAAAAAGAGAATAATAACGTTGGAATAATAATGTGAGGTCAGAGGTTAGAGGTCTAGCTCACCTATTCAGGAAAATGTCTGGCAGTGGGATTAGAGGTCAGGGGTTAGAGGTTAAAGGTCAGACTCACCTATCCAGGAAGATGTCGGGCAGTGGCGGGTAAATTGTCATATCGGGAACGCGGTCGTGGACGATCACCATGACGAAGGAGGTAAATCCGAAGACGAGCATGACGTAAACAGAGCTGACTACTGTCTTCCACAGCTCTGGGTCCAGACGCCCTAGAAGGCACTTCCTGTCCCCAGTGGAGTGAATGTGGCACTGGTCTTCTTCTAACGCCATCCCTGACCGGGGTCGCGACCCTGACCATGACCCTGAGACCCCACAATCCACCTGACGGCGCCCTGCCCCGTTACACACACAATCTCCTCTATTACACCGCCTGTCAGCCCTGTGATCCCCCCAGTCTTCCTCGTGACAGGCCCTGTCCCCCCCAGCAGCAGCCCCTAATCCCCCTAACCCTATCCCCAGCTCCTCCATTTGCTTCTGGTTCTGTATTTGGAGCCTCCGCAGGGCCAGGGCCAGCCTCTTGATGTCCCCCAGCACAGTGAGGCTCAGAGGGGGTTCACGCAGGTCAGCCTCCCTTAGAGTCAGCAGGCTGGGGCCATCCACACGATGTTTAGAACACAGCAGCTCCACATACTGCCCAAACCCCTCCTGCTTCAGCCAGCCAGACACCTGCTTACTGCTCCACGTACTAACACTACTCTGAGACACCGCCATAGCATTCCTCCCTCTGAGAGAGAGGGAGAGAGACAGACAGTGTTAATACAGTGGTAACACAACGGCAATGTAATAACAGACCTAATAGTTTGTTCTGGGAAGACAGCATTAAGTCACAGAGGCCAATCACAACAGAGATAGACCACATACAGTATATACTCATTATTGGCTTAGACCACCAGCTCCATTCAAAAACAGTACAAGTAGCCAGTAAACATGAATAATTATACTGAGACTGAAAAACAGCTGTTATCTCAAGGCCATCAGACTGTTAAATAGTCACCACTAGCCAGCCTCTGCCCAGTACTCTGACCTGAATTTAGTCACTGTCACTAGCCGGCTACCACCTGGTTACACTACCATGCACCTTTAGAGGCTGCCGCCCTATTTACATAGCCATGGAACACAGGTCACTTTAATAATGTTTACATACTGTTGTACTCATTTCATATGTATATACTGTATTCTATTTAACTATTGCTGTACATATACTATTCTGTCCTACATATTCTACAGATATACAACATATTATATCCACATACTGTCTATAATGTCTATACATCCCATCATATGTACAGTATATACTACCGTTCGTTTGGGGTCACTTAGAAAGCATTTTTTGTCCATTAAAGAAGCATTTTTTGTCCATTAAATGAACATCAAATTGATCAGAAATACAGTGTAGACATTGTTAATGTTGAAAATTACTATTCTAGCTGGAAATGGCAGATTTTTTATGGAATATTTGCATAGGTGTACAGGGGCCCATTATCAGCAACCATCACTCCTGTGTTCCAATGGCACGTTGTGTTAGCTAATCCAAGTTTATAATTGAAAAAGGCTAATTGATCATTAGAAAACCCTTTTGCAATTATGTTAGCACAGGTGAAAACTGTTGTCCTGATTAAAGAAGCAATAAAACGGGCCTTCTTTAGACTAGTTGAGTATCTGGAGCATCAGCATTTGTGGGTTCAATTGCAGGCTCAAAATGGCCAGAAACAAATAACTTTCTTCTGAAACTTGTCAGTCTGTTCTGAGAAATGAACGCTACTCCATGTGAGAAATTTCCAAGAAACTGAAGATCTCGTACAACGCTCCCTTCACAGAACAGCGCAAACTGGCTCTAACCAGAATAGAACGAGGGGTGGGAGGCCCCGGTGCACAACTGAGCAAGAGGACAAGTACATTAGAGTGTCTAGTTTGAGAAACAGACGCCTCACAAGTCCTCAACTGGCAGCTTCATTAAAAATAGTACCAGCAAAACATCATTCTCAACGTCAACAGTGAAGAGGCGACTCCGGGATGCTGGCATTCTAGGCAGAGTTTCAAAGAAAAAGCAATATCTCAGACTGGCCAATAAAAATAAAAGATGAAGATGGGCAAAATAACACAGACACTGGACAGAGGAACTCTGCCTAGAAGGCAAGCATCCCAGAGTCACCTCTTCACTGTTGACGTTGGGTTAAGCTCCAAAATGCAGGTGTTTCAGCCTAGCTCAGTGCTTTCTGTGGTGGTGGGGCAACCAGCGGAAAATATGGAGCGTAGGGGTTGGTAATGTTCTCTAGATGCGCCGTGATTGGCTCAGTGTTCTGTCACTCATGGGGACACTACGTCACCACCAAATTCAAAAGGGTAGAGCTTGAACATTCAAGCCCCCTTGGGTGCTGCCATAGAGTTACATTAGAAGTGTCCATCCAAGAAGGCTCAAAATCATTGGCCACAGATAAAATGACGTCAAATCACGTTATATCTACACTAGCTTTGATTGTACTAATCATGTCAACATCATACTTTCAAAATCTTAGCTAGCAAACTAGCAGTCATCATCACGAATCAAGTCGACAATCTACAAGCAAATCCTTTTCAATCCTTGTCATATGAAGAGAATTAATGATGAGAATTTATAGATAAAACATATCGGTGCTCAACGGCCATTGGACAAACATTACACAACAAGTTGGAAATCGTTAGTTCAAAAATTAGTGGTTTGGAAGGAATCAGTGGCTAACTGCAAGCAATGCAAAGCAATCACTAGCCTGCTATTCAGTGGAGTGGGTCTTTGGTCCCAAGTCTGGGTTTAAGGGTCTGTTTTCCAAGCTTAAACGGATAAACATTCAACATTGGCCTTGCTGTCAATCCAGCACGACTTCTACCGAGCTCAAAACAAATGGAAACTCAGAACTGGGAAATCTGACATCAGTGAGTTCAAGACAACTTGTTCTGGGAACTCAGAAAAAAACGAGCTCCGACTGGAAAAATACATTCTGACGGTCATCCAACTCAGAATTGCAAGTCGGGAACTCGGGCCTCTTTCTAGAGCTCTGACCTGAAGATCACTGACGTCATGATTCAACCTTGTTTTTATTCAGTTCCCAGTTGTCTTGAAAGCACCATAAATCTAGAGAATGCCAGACTATGATGACAAAGGTTGATTATGACATTTTCCCACAAAGGACCGCCACGCCACCTTCCTTTTCAAGTGAGCACAGTACAGGGTGAGTCCAAAAATGTCTTGTATGCTGCTGCATAAATGATGTAATATGCCAGGGAGATATGTATACTGTAGCTAAGAAAGTAATACTAAGTGTATGTTGTGTAGTAAGCTGTTCGAGTCCACCTGTGGTACATTCAATTGATTGGACATAATTAGGAAAGGCACACACCTGTCTCTATAAGGTCCCACAGTTGACATTGCATGTCAGAGCATAACCAAGCTCCGAGACAGGATTGTGTCGTGGCACAGATCTGGGGAATTTTACCAAAACAATTCTGCATTGAAGGTCCCCAAGAACATAGTGGCCTCTTTCTTAAATGGAAAACGTTTGGTTCCACCAAGACTCTTCCTAGAGCTGGCATCCTGGTCAAACTGAGCAATCAGGGGAAAAGAGCCTTGGCCAGGCAGGTGACCAATAACCCGATGGTCACCCTGACAGAGCTCCAGAGTTCCTCTGTGGAGATGGGTGGACCTTCCAGAAGGACAACCATCTCTGTAGCACTCCACCAATCCGGTCTTTATAGTAGAGTGGCCAGACGGATGCCACTCCCCAGTAAAAAGCACATGACAGCCCGCTTGGAGTTTGCCAAAAGACACCTAAAGGACTCTCAGGCCATGAGAAACAAGATTCTCTGGTCTGATGAAACCAATATTGAACTCTTTGGCCTGAATGCCAAGCATCACGTCTGGAGGAAACCTGGCACCATCCCTACGGTGAAGCATGGTGGTGGCAGCATCATGATGTCAGGATCGAGGGAAAGATGAATGGAGCATAGTACAAAGCGATCCTTGATGAAAACCTGCTCCAGAGCGCTCAGGACCTTAGGCCTGGGCAAGGGTTCACCTTCCAACAGGACAACGACCCTCAGCACACAGCCAAGACAACGCAGGTGTGGCTTCGGCACAAATTTCTGAATGTCCTTGAGTGGCCCAGCCAGAGCCCGGACTTGAACCCGATCGGACATCTCTGGAGAGACTTGAAAATAGCTGTGCAGCGACGCTCCCCATCCAACCTGACAGAGGATCTGAAGAGAAGAATGGGTGAAACTCCCCAAATACAAGCGTGCCGGGCTTGTAGCGTCATACCCAAGAAGACTCAAGGCTGTAATCGCTGCCAAAGGTGCTTCAACAAACTACTGAGTAAAGGGTCTGAAAAGTTATGTAAATGTGATATTTTTGTATTAAATTTTTTTATTATACGGTCGTGTCTTTGGCACCATTAAAGTGAAGACTGTTATTTTATCAAATCAATTCTCTGTAATTATTATTACATGATTAAACTAATCATGTAAATGTAATTAACTAGGAAGTCGGGGCACCAAGGAACATCTTCAGATTACAAAGTTATACTTTTAATATCTGATCAATTAGTCTTCTGATTAATGAATTATTCTTTACCTCACGTTAGTCTCATTCCAAATGTCGTAAATTGTTAGTTATCTGCACAAACCCAGCTTTTACTATGAATCATCCATACACCAATTGTCTTAATCATTTATTTACTAACTAACTAAATAATCACAGAAATGCATAAACAAACACAGTAGATATGGTTACAAGGAAATTATATGGGAGGTTCCCTAGTGGGCTAAACTGATATGACGGCTTGGTGGACAGAGGGAAGTGGGTGTGGACTGAAAACAGGCGGGAAAGAACAGAGGGCTCACTACACACAGTTAATAATTATATTAATTGAAATGCTAATCCTTTGCACATGAACGCTCACACATTCGGGAATAATTGCAATCAATATATATTTATGCCCAGTGTGTCGTCGTGATCTCTGTTGGAATCGTCAGTTGTTGGAGTCAGTTCATCATCGTCTCTCTCTGCTTCCCTGAAGATCAAAGTATTTCATGGTTAGAATGGATACTTCAGAGTACCATTCAGAAATGTTCTCATAGAATAGATGTTTCGGCAGTTGTCGGTCTTCGCATCCCAGGTTGACATAATTTATAGCTGCAGACTAGTAATTAGTATCTAAGATTTTCTCTTATTCTGTCGGGATCGATAGTCTCAGAGTTCAACCATTTCCCACCGTGTAGCCAATGCTCCACATGGTATGGTTAGGAATTCAACAGCCATTGCAACCTTAGCTTAAACTGAGATTTTTGTGGTCTAAACTCAACCTGTGCCCCCTCAGTGTCCATCGAGGTACGAGTGGGCTAAAGAGGATTTCCTCAGGAGGGGTTTTTATTCATAACAATAGAAAAGGCGGGTCTATGACGCCAGATCATGTCTATGCTCACGGGGGCGGGCCAATGACTTAGTTAAACTTTGAATGGAATACAATTATCTTTCATTAAAGCTTTAATATCACCTTACATCATTTCACAAATAGTTTCATCTTTACTCATTCATTTTCTACAAGAATTAGATGCAAACCCCATAATGGAGAAATGTACATATTCAGAGATATAGTTATGTGTGTTTCCTGTCCTCTCTGAGGTCACCAAATGAAACACACTCGTCATACCCATTCCTTAAGTGTCCACGAACCATCTCCACCTTCTCACAAGTGGACCTTTGTATCAAATTCCCATTTTGGGGATTTAGGAGTTCACCATGTGAACTCCTTTGTTCTATCTATGTGTCTCTCTTTCTGCATGGCCAGGGGGAGAGAGTCTCCTCCAGGAATTTACGACCTGAGATAATAGAACATGGGTGTAGGAGGGAGAGAGGGATGCCATGATCTATACCCAGAAAAGGCCACGTCACGACAATACATTTGCAAACATTTCTAAAAACCTCTTTTTGCTTTGTCATTATGGGGTATTGTGATGTCATTATGGGGTATTGTGATGTCATTATGGGGTATTGTGATGTCATTATGGGGTATTGTGTGTAGATTGATGAGGGGGAAAAACTATTTAATCCATTTTAGAATAAGGCTGTAAGGTATCAAAATGTAGAAAAAGTCAAGCGGTCTGAATACTTTCTGAATACCCTGTATATATAATACAAAATAAATTCAAGTTTTTGACAGCACTGGGCCTTTAACCTCAGTCATTTCAAATCCAAAGTACAGAGCCAAAACTGTCCAAATATTTTTGAACCTCTTTGTATATTTACAATGTATTATTATTGTCACTATTATTGTTATTGTTATTATTCCAGTTAAGTTAGAGAGTATACAGTATTACCAGTCAGTTAAACTAGAGAGTACATTACCAGTCAGTTAAACTAGAGAGTACATTACCAGTCAGTTAAACTAGAGAGTACATTACCAGCCAGTTAAACTAGAGAGTACATTACCAGTCAGTTAAACTAGAGAGTACATTACCGGCCAGTTAAACTAGAGAGTACATTACCATTCAGTTAAACTAGAGAGTACATTACCAGCCAGTTAAACTAGAGAGTACATTACCAGTCAGTTAAACTAGAGAGTACATTACCAACCAGTTAAATTAGAGAGTACATTACCAGTCAGTTAAACTAGAGAGTATATTACCATTCAGTTAAATTAGAGAATACATTACCAGTCAGTTAAACTAGAGAGTACATTACCAACCAGTTAAACTAGAGAGTATATTACCATTCAGTTAAACTAGAGAGTACATTACCAGTCAGTTAAACTAGAGAGCACATTACTAACACATTACTAGTACATTACTAGTACATTACTAGTCAGTAAAGCGCCGCCTTAACTCAGCTCACTGGTCACCATAGCAGCACCCACCCGTAGCACGCGCTCCAGCAGGTATATCACACTGGTCACCTCCAACGCCAATTCTTAATTTGGCCGCCTCTCCTTCCAGTTCTCTGCTGCCAATAACTGGAACGAACTGCAAAAATCACTGAAGCTGGAGACTCACATCTCCATCACTAGCTTTAAGCACCAGCTGTCAGAGCAGCTCACAGATCACTGCACCTGCACATAGCTCATCTGTAAATAGCCCATCCACTCTACCTCATCCCCATACTGTATTTATTTATTTATTTATTTATCTTGCTCCTTTGCACCCCAGTATCTCTACTTGCACATTCATCTTCAGCACATCTACCATTCCAGTGTTTAATTGCTATATTGTCATTAATTTGCCACCATGGCCTATTTATTGCCATACCTCCCTTATCCTACCTCATTTGCATATGCTGTTTATATATTTTTATACTGTATTATTGATTGTATGTTTGTTTATTCCATGTTTAACTCTGTGTTGTTGTTTGTGTCAAACTGCTTTGCTTTATCTTGACCAGGTCGCAGTTGTAAATGAGAACTTCTTCTCAACTGGCCTACCTGGTTAAATAAAGGTGAAATAAAAAATAAAAAAAGTTCAACTATAGTACATTACCAGCCAGTTAAACCATAGAATACATTACCAGGTTATTACAAGTCAGTGAAACCATAGAGTACATTACCAGCCAGTTAAACTATAGCACATTACCAGTACATTACCAGTCAGTTAAACTAGAGAGTGCATTACCATTCAGTTAAACTAGAGAGTACATTACCATTCAGTTAAACTAGAGAGTACATTACCATTCAGTTAAACTAGAGAGTACATTACCATTCAGTTAAACTAGAGAGTGCATTACCATTCAGTTAAACTAGACAGTACATTACCAGTCAGTTAAACTAGAGAGTACATTACCAGTCAGATAAACTAGAGAGTACATTACCAGTCAGTTAAACTAGAGAGTACATTACCATTCAGTTAAACTAGAGTACATTACCAGTCAGTTAAACTAGAGAGTACATTACCAATCGTTCTCTCTCTGTCTTCTGTGACTCCAATACTCATTTGCTCTCCAGCACACACTTCCTCCTAATCCAAAGGACTGTTGGACCTAAACTGCTGAGTAAGCTGCTCTCCATATCAGGACCTTTCTCCTACTGATACATAGGCTGCTGTCTCCATATCAGGACCTTTCTTCTACAAATTGGAGGTATCAAGGAGATGTGCTCTGATAACAATGATGTCCTCACTGATCTACCCTGATCACTGATCAACCCTCGTCAACAGAACTCAGTAGAACCACTACATGATCAACAGCATTAGTTTAGTAAAAAACGTGTGTGAGTAAATACATGTTACCATCCGTGTTTAGAAAAGAAACTCAGCCTTTGACCTTGACTCTTGAGTACTGGTGAGTACACTAGCCAAGTAGTTGGCGGTAATGAGCCATTAAAGTTGGCTGACACACTCAATGAACACCACAGAAGAAGAAGCTTCTGACGTCAATATTGTGCAATCTCGCGTGTTAGCTGAAGGCAGAATCGAGTGGAGTTGTGGGATGAAATAACTTCAGGTGGTTCATGAAATTCACGACTTTCAGCAATGAATACTGTAGTTCCAGAGACGCTACGGGCTATGTGGTGCTATATCTGGCTAGTGTTGTAAAAGTGTTAGCTATAGATGCACACAGTAGCTAGTTAGCTAGCTAACGTTAGCTAGGTAGGTAACGTTATCACAAGCAGACAGACCATTTAGCAATGATAACTTATCAAAGTAGCTAGACATATCTAGCTAGATACATATTAAACCCTCATAAACAAACTATTGTATACTGTAGGTTACTGCTAAAATGAACTTTTTGGTCCACCAGCCACTGGCAGGAAGATTAAAATAAATAAAAATCTACCAGCCACTCAGATTACTTACTAGTCAAAAAACAGATGACCGTGCTTTGTAATGTTTCTAAAACAGGAAATGTATTAGTAAGAAGTAATGTGGTATATTGCTACATTTCATAAACTTTTTGGTTACCCCAAGTCTTTTAATCAAAATATCAGAAACAAAATGTTCAGCTGCCCCTTTAAAAGTGTGAAGCTACCGTGATAACGAAGCTACTCGAGTCCTGTCGTGTGTGTGTGTGTGTGTGTGAAATTTGGGATCTGACTAGGCCGTCTCTCTATAAATTGAAGCAGCAGACTCAAACAAACATTGAAATACGACAGAGCTTGATAACAAAACAATTTACACTGAACAAACAAAACGCAACATGCAATAATTTCAAAGATTTTACTAAGTTACAGTTCATATAGGGAAATCAGTCTATTTAAATTAATTCATTAGGCCCTCATCTATGGATTTCACATGACTGGGAATTTTGGTCACAGATACCTTAGCATGAGGTTGTAAGAAACAAAAATAATTCCCAGGACAAACATATCTGATATGGGCAGAAAGCTTAAATTCTTGTTAATCTAACTGCACTGCAATTTACAGTAGCTATTAGAGTGAAAGTATACCATGCTATTGTTTGAGGAGAGTGCCACAGGAGAGAGGAGAGTGAACTTAAAAATGTATGAATAAAACAATTAGGCACATTTGGGCAGTCTTGATATCCCATTTTGAATCTGGTCTCTGGTCTCTGGTTTAAGGTGAGCCGAATGTGTCAGGGCGTTCAAATAGGTTCACTCACCAATAAGGATATTAACTTTATTAAAATAACTTAACTGATAAGGGAGCTGGTCACAATACCCACACAAAAATGGATAGAGAAAGCCCACTGAGTGAGCCTCTGGGTTATATATCGTCTCAGGATAGGTGCAACCTCAGAGATTACATGGTTCCAAACACCATCCCCACACAGCTAGCACTTGGCCTCCAGTACAAATAACTTGTTTGTTCAATAGTAAGAACACTTTTCGTTACTTAGTCTCCACCTTGCTAAAAGGAGGGGGTGACTGACGCACAGACCCTGTGGAGACAAATCAAATCAAATTGTATTTGTCACATACACATGGTTAGCAGATGTTAATGCGAGTGTAGCGAAATGCTTGTGCTTCTAGTTCCGACAATGCAGTAATAACCAACAAGTAATCTAACTAACAATACCAAAACTACTGTCTTATACACAGTGTAAGGGGATAAAGAATATGTACATAAGGATATATGAATGAGTGATGGTACAGAGCAGCATAGGCAGGATACAGTAGATGGTATCGAGTACAGTATATACATGAGGTGAGTATGTAAACAAAGTGGCATAGTTAAAGTGGCTAGTGATACATGTATTACATAAGGATGCAGTCGATGATATAGAGTACAGTATATACGTATGCATATGAGATGAATAATGTAGGGTAAGTAACATTATATAAGGTAGCATTGTTTAAAGTGGCTAGTGATATATTTACATCATTTCCCATCAATTCCCATTATTAAAGTGGCTGGTTCCCCGTTACTCATATATTCACTTATGGAAACAATGTTTCCGCCTGACCTCCTTTGCCCTATTCTCTTTCTGATATTCTGCATAGCAACAGGGACATGTGGTAGACAAGCCTGACTTCTCCCCTCTCTGGACCCCAGGTGACTGAGAGAGGACATGCATCTGCCAACACCAGAGTCCGAAGGGATACATTCAAATAAGAGTTCAATCATATACGCATATTATGCAGATTATCTATGTTACTTAGCAAATTCTGATTCTCCTACCACATGTGTTACAGTGGTATGGCTGCAGTTCTGTATCAGTTTACATTAAATCATCTACCGCTGCCCAATACCTTTCAACTTATGAACACACTATCCCATGGTCTGTGGTGTTCCCCTCTGTTGATCCAACCCTTTATATCTGTTACCATCTGACTGTGGTTCCATTGACCATGTTTACCTGTGGCTCAGGTGTTCTTCAAAGCCGGTCTGCTGGGGGTCCTGGAGGAGATGAGAGAAGAGAAGCTGGCCTCTCTGGTCGGCATGGTCCAGGCTCTCAGCCATGGGTTCCTCATGGGGAGAGAGTTCACCAAGATGATGGAGAGGAGGTGAGGAATAGTAGACATCTTGGCAATGCTTCCTATGAACCACCTGTATGTAAGGAATTATTATTATTATTTATTTTTTTCACCTTTATTTAACCAGCTAGGCAAGTTCAAATCAAATAAAATTGTATTTGTCACACACACATGGTTAGCAGATATTACAGTTTTTCTCAATTGCTAAAACACCATTTCTGAAACCTTGCTCCATTTCCTGAAAACATTAAATACAAAACCTCATTTTCAAGCACTATTTACATAACCTCTGACTCTTGCAAAATGAAACATTCGCCTCAAAACAGTTTTACCTGTGATCAAAATGAAACACTGCTCTCAAATCATAAACAAAGAGATCAAAATGATATACACTCTCAAGCAGTCAGTAAACAATACCCCGTAAAATAGAAAACACATTGTTCAAAACATACAATTCTCGGAGAGAAGTACATTTTTAATCTAAAAAAATATTCATATTTTTCCGTCATTGTCTTTTGATGAACGAAAACATGTTCTATCATAGTAGCTCAAAATTGATCAGAAATTATTACTCTGCTTTGCTCTTTGTAATTTTGTTTTTTGTTCTTCCTCCTCCTTGTACCCCTATTTTTACAGTACTGTACCCTGCATCTCACAAACTTGTCCTTTGTCTCTGTGATACTGTAATTATTGTTCTTTGTTGATATGAACCTGCAACCAGTCAAAATCTATTGAGCAGTCAGTACTGTTACAGTTTTTCTCAGTCGCTTTGGTGCATTTCTTAGATCAAAAGTGCAATTCTTGATACTACTTGTACAAATTCCAAATCATCTAGTCACTTGTGCACATCATTAAAGCCATTTCTTATTCCTTTGAACAAATTGCAATTGATAATGTACAAGTGTCAGCTTTTTTCCACATTATCAATTGCTCATGTCATGTTGATCAAAATATAGTAGATGGTTCTCTGTTGAATAGTCTTACCCCTCAAAACATCTAGGCATTAGTTCCTTGCATAAGCCATTACATGCAAAATTGTTGAACTATTTGTCATAAACTGTCAAGCATAGTTTTACACATTTCTATTAGACCTTTTGTACAAAAACGTGAATTGATGAATTGTGCAGGTGAAATTGACCCTCACTCATGAAGGAATGTAAAGTGTTAGTTCAACCAACAATCAGTTGTCTAAATTGCTCAAATGTGCATCTCATGAAGAATTAATTGGCAAGCATATATAGACAGACCACAACACAGAGTTGCAATTTTCCAATAATGGATGGACCAGGAAACGAACAAGGTCAACAGCCAAGAGGAGGAAGAAGAGGAGCAAGGATGCGTGGTGGAAGGCAAAACAGAGGAAGAGGCAGAAGAGGACATAGGCGCATATCTGATGACATAAGGGCCACTATTGTAGACCATGTTGTCAATCATGGCCTTACAATGGCTGAGGCGGGTCGAAGGGTGCAGCCGAATATTGGGAGATCAACCGTGTCCTCAATAGTTAAAACGTTTCGAAGAGAGAACAGGTATGTCCACCAATGTACAGTGCACTGTTACTGTATATAAGCAGTATACTGTATACTTCCTACAATGCTTCATATTACAGTAGTCCATTTTGTATTTCACAGCATACAGAAATATACTCTATACAGATACAAACTGCACCTTACATGCACCCACCTGTATGTTTTACAGTAAAATGTGTGTTCGCATAGTTTTTGTCTATGTGAAAGTGTGAGATGCATCACTAAATTTTTCCCCACATAGGACTGCAAGATTACCTCAAACCGGTGGCAGAGGACGCCTTTTCACACCTCAACAGGAGGAGGCTATTTGCACCATGGTCCGAGTAAACAATGCCATGAGACCCAGGGAAATACAAAGGACCATTATAGAAGACAACGATGTCTTTGAAATCATCCATACGGTTAGCATCTCAACCATCGACAGGGTGCTGCATAGAAACCAGATGAGTATGAAACAGCTGTACCGTGTACCATTCCAAAGGAATGAGGACAGAGTTAAGGAGCTACGGTACCAGTATGTACAGGTAAAACATATATCTATGTAACTACTTTACAGCAACATTTTATAGTGATACATAGTACAGTAAGCATAAACTGCACACATTTCCATTGCTGTGGAAGGAACATGCAATATATGTACATTTTATGTCACTCTTCCTTACCAAAACAAATTCAACTGTGTGTTCTGGGATATAGCGTATAATGGTGTTGGAATCAAGTGAACCCTCTCACAACTTTGTATACGTGGATGAGGCTGGCTTCAACCTGACCAAATGCAGAAGGCGGGGTCGGAATATCATCGGTCACAGAGCTACTGTGGATTTGCCAGGCCAACGGGGTGAAATATCACCATGTGTGCTGCTATTTCGGAGCATGGTGTCCTAACCCATATCCCCCTTATAGGGCCATACAACACCCAGCATCTACTCAACTTTTTAGAGACTCTCTACAGGGCTCTCATCCCTGATGATGAGAGGGGTCTGTTTAGAGAGGATTTGCCAAAGTATGTGGTCATTTGTGATAATGTGAGTTTCCATCGATCAAACATAATAAGGCAATGGTTTGTGACCCACCCGAGGATGCTCATAGAATTCCTCCCACCTTATTCACCAATCCTTAACCCAATTGAGGAGTTATTTTCAGCATGAAGGTGGAAGGTGTACGATCGTCAGCCACACACACAGATGACCCTGCTGGCTGCAATGGATGTAGCATGTGAGTACATCACAGTAGACGCCTGCAGAGGATGGATAAGGCATTCCAAAAGATTCTTTCCATGTTGTATTGGAAGAGAAAATATCTGGTGTGATGTGGATGAGAATATGTGGGCCGACAGACAGGAACGTCTGGATGTGTAGAGACAGCACAACAGTGCTGCGGGCAAAGTTGTGCCTTAGGGGTGGTTTCCTGTGTTTCTTTCTAATTTCGTTTTTTTTCCTTTGTGCCCCTTGGGTTGTCCAGTCTCTTTCAATCAATAACCCACATACAGTAATATGCAAATAGTACTGTTGAAATTGATAAATGCCATAGAAGTGCAGCCTTGTGCATTTTCAATACAGTAACTGTCATCCAAACTGTAGCCTAAGTTTACATCAGGTAATACTATCAAAGTACACAGTTACATTGACAACATGCCTAAAAATTGACGACCTTGTTCGTGAACAATGACTCAATGACTTATCATTCTGATAATTTGTCGAGTAGAGTGTTGGAGGCTAAAGTCGAGGAAGTCGAGGTCGAGGATCGGTAGGATGGTCAGTTTTACGAGGGTATGTTTGGCAGCATGAGTGAAGGATGCTTTGTTGCGAAATAGGAAGCCAATTCTAGATTTAATTTTGAATTGAAGATATTTGATGTGAGTCTGGAAGGAGAGTTTGCAGTCTAACCAGACACCTAGGTATTTGTAGTTGTCCACATAATCTAAGTCAGAACCGTCCAGAGTAGTGATGCTGGCAACGATCGGTTGAAGAGCATGCATTTAGTTTTACTTGCATTTAAGAGCAGTTGGAGGCCACGGAATGAGAGTTGTATGGCATTAAAGCTCGTCTGGAGGGTAGTTAACACAGTGTCCAAAGAGGGGCCAGAAGTATACAGAATGGTGTCGTCTGCGTAGAGGTGGATCAGAGACTCACCAGCAGCAAGAGCGACATCACTGATGTATACAGAGAAGAGAGTCGGCCCAATAATTGAACCCTGTGGCACACCCATAGAGACTGCCAGAAGCCTGGACAGCAAGCCCTCCGATTTGACACACTGAAATCTATCGGAGAAGTAGTTGGTGAACCAGGCGAGGCAATCATTTCAGAAACCAAGGCTGTTGAGTCTGCCGAGTCGAAAGCCTTGGCCAGGTCAATGAATATGGCGGTTATGATATAATTTAGGACCTTGAGCGTGGCTGAGGTGCACCCATGACCAGCTCCAAAACCAGATTGCATAGCGGAGAAGGTACGGTGGGATTCGAAATGGTCGGTAATCTGTTTGTTAACTTGGCTTTCGAAGACCTTAGAAAGGCAGGGTAGGATAGATCTGTAGCAGTTTGGGTCAAGAGTGTCTACACCCTTTGAAGAGGGGGGGATGACCGCAGCTGCTTTCCAGTCTTTGGGAATCTCAGATGACACGAAAGACAGGTTGAACAGCTTAGTAATAGGGGTTGCAACAATTTCTGCAGATAATTTTAGAAAGAACGGTCCAGATTGTCTAGCCCGGCTGATTCGTAGGGGTCCAGATTTTGCAGCTCTTTCAGAACATCAGCTAACTGGATTTGGGGAAAATGGGGGAGGCTTGGGCTGTGGTGGGTGCAGGACTGTTGACCGGGGTAGGGGTAGCCAGGTGGAAAGCATGGCCAGCCGTAGAAAAATGCTATTGAAATTCTCAATTATAGTGTATTTATCGGTGGTGACAGAGTTTCCTATCCTCAGTGCAGTGGGAAGCTGGGAGGAGGTGTTCTTATCCACCATGGACTTTACAGTGACCCAGAACTTTTTTGAGTTTGTGTTACAGGAAGCAAATGTCTGCTTGAAAAAGCTAGCCTTGGCTTTCCTAACTGCCTGTGTATATTGGTTCCCAACTTCCCCGAAAAGTTGCATATCACTGGGGCTGTTCGATGCTAATGCAGAACGCCACATTATGTTTTTGTGCTGGTCAAGGGCAGTCAGGTCTGGAGTGAACCAAGGGCTATATCTGTTCCTGGTTCTAAATTTCTTGAATGGGGCATGCTTATTTAAGATGGTGAGGAAGGCTCTTTAAGAATAACCAGGTATCCTCTACTGACGGGATGAGGTCTAGGACATCCGGATTGGCAGAGTATGCTAAACCAGTGAATAAAACAAACTTAGGAAGGAGGCTTCTAATGTTACCATGCATAAAACCAAGGCTTTTACGGTTACAGAAGTCAACAAATGAGATCGCCTGGGGGATAGGAGTGGAGCTATGCACTGTAGGGCCTGGATTAACCTCTACATCACCAGAGGAACAGAGGAGGAGTAGGATAAGGGTATGGCTAAAGGCTATAAGGACTGGTTGTATAGCACATCCAGAACAGATAGTGAAAGGAGCAGGTTTCTGGGCTCGATAGCATAGATTCAAGGCATAATGTACAGACAAAGGTATGGTAGGTGTAACGGTTCTCTTTAGGTGAAGTAGAGGTGGACCAAAACACAGCGTGGTGGTTATTCATGTTCTTTAATAAAGGAAAACTATACATGAATAAACTACAAAACAATGAAATGTGAAAACCTAAACAGTCCTATCTGGTGCAAACACAGAGACAGGAACAATCACCCACAAACTCACAGTGAAACCCAGGCTACCTAAATATGGTTCCCAATCAGAGACAATGACTAACACCTGCCTCTGATTGAGAACCATATCAGGCCAGACATAGAAATAGACAAACAAGACATCCAACATAGAATGCCCACTCAGATCACAGACAGTAGGATGTGAATACAGTGGAGGTAAACCTAGGCATTGAGTGATGATGAGGGAGATATTGTGTCTAGAAACATCATTTAAACCAGGTGATGTCATCGCATGTGTGGGTGGTGGGACTGAAATGTTGAATAAGGTATATTGAGCAGGGCTAGAGGCTCCACAGTGAAATAAGACAATAAACACTAACCAGAACAGCAAAGGACAAGGCATATTGACATTAAGGGCCGGGAGTAGCAATCTAGCAGAAAGCTACCAGACAGAGGCTAACAAGCTAGCAGAAGACAGAGGAAGTTTGTTTATAGCCTCCTCGTGCGTTTCCATCGGTAGACCAGTCGTGATAGATGCCAGGGTAACACACTGGCTAAACACAAAACCAGAAGTGGCACAAGAACACTATATCCTCGTTAGAACAACATCCATGTCAATGTCACCCACACAAACTTCATCAAACTCTTCCTCTGGATGTATCTTAGCAAAAAGAGGGAAACATCTTTACGCTGTTCAGCAATCAGCTGCTTCCTAGACATTCAAGCTTCAATTGAAAGGACCCTCCCATCAGAGGACCTACAAACTCATTGTTTTAGTGGGAGGGGCATCAGGTTTATACTGGGTGTTTTAGTGGGAGTGGCATCGGGTGTATACTGGGTGTTTTAGTGGGAGGGGCATCGGTTGTATACTGGGTGTTTTAGTGGGAGGGGCATCGGTTGTATACTGGGTGTTTTAGTGGGAGGGGTATCGGGTGTATACTGGGTGTTTTAGTGGGAGGGGCATCGGGTGTATACTGGTTGTTTTAGTGGGAGGGGTATCGGGTGTATACTGGTTGATTTAGTGGGAGGGGTATCGGGTGTATACTGGTTGTTTCAGTGGGAGGGGCATCGGGTGTATACTGGGTGATTTATTGGGAGGGGTATCGGGTGTATACTGGTTGATTTAGTGGGAGGGGTATCGGGTGTATACTGGTTGATTTAGTGGGAGGGGTATCGGGTGTATACTGGGTGTTTTAGTGGGAGGGGCATCGGGTGTATACTGGTTGTTTTAGTGGGAGGGGTATCGGGTGTATACTGGTTGATTTAGTGGGAGGGGTATCGGGTGTATACTGGTTGATTTAGTGGGAGGGGCATCGGGTGTATACTGGGTGATTTATTGGGAGGGGCATCGGGTGTATACTGGGTGATTTATTGGGAGGGGCATCGGGTGTGGGGGTGTCCGTGGGTGGCTTTAAAAATTTTAAAAAAAAAATTATGGTAGGAAGAAGTTTGGTCCAAATCGGGTGTTGGGTACTATATGTATCTAATATGTGAATCCTATAAATGGAAAGGGACAATTTGGGTGCAATCAATTAGTTACATTTCTCAAAGATCAAATTACATTTCAACAAAATACTTTTGCAGAAATGCTAATCTTATCTGTTTCTAACTACAGAAACAATTTCAGAACATTCTGAGATGGTGTGGGTCATTGCTGAAGTGACATAGAACGACTCTAAATTGATCTATTATATATTTTCTGTTTTAAAACCTCAAATGGTTGTTGAAATATTCTATGCTAAATTCATGTTCAATAGGGTGAAACCTTACAGAATGTTCGACAGAAATGTATTGTGAAGAACGGATATGACTGTCTGTCTGTACACCCTGTTTGTTTCAGATGCAGTGTCCACCCAGCACATCAGTATAAGAAGTCCCATAGGGGGGAAATGCCGGATGCACTAGTTGAGCAGGAGGCTGGAACTAAGAGTTTATGACATTCAAGTTATTTTAATGTGCAAGGATCTTGCATGATATATGACCAGTGTTTTTATATTTGTGGGACATGTTTCTCTAAGTTCCAAACTTGATCTGGGCAGAAGTTACCCTCCACTAATTTGACCTCATTTGGTTGCATTTTAGTTTAATTAACCCTTGTCAACAACTTAATATACCTTTTCAATCATTTTTTGAAATTATTATGTAACACATCTGAACTGTCTCCTCACCTCATACTTCAGAAAGGAGTTGGCCCTTACCTTATACTTCTGAAGGAGTTGGCCCTTACCTTATACTTCTGAAGGAGTTGGCCCTTACCTCATACTTCTGAAGGAGTTGGCCCTTACCTCATACTTCTGAAGGAGTTGGCCCTTACCTCATACTTCTGAAGGAGCTGGCCCTTACCTCATACTTCTGAAGGAGCTGGCCCTTACCTCATACTTCTGAAGGAGCTGGCCCTTACCTCATACTTCTGAAGGAGTTGGCCCTTACCTCATACTTCTGAAGGAGTTGGCTCTTACCTCATACTTCTGAAGGAGCTGGCCCTTACCTCATACTTCTGAAGGAGCTGGCCCTTACCTCATACTTCTGAAGGAGCTGGCCCTTACCTCATACTTCTGAAGGAGCTGGCCCTTACCTCATACTTCTGAAGGAGTTGGGCCTTACCTCATACTTCTGAAGGAGTTGGCTCTTACCTCATACTTCTGAAGGAGCTGGCCCTTACCTCATACTTCTGAAGGAGCTGGCCCTTACCTCATACTTCTGAAGGAGCTGGCCCTTACCTCATACTTCTGAAGGAGTTGGCCCTTACCTCATACTTCTGAAGGAGTTGGCTCTTACCTCATACTTCTGAAGGAGTTGGCCCTTACCTTATACTTCTGAAGAAGTTGGCCCTTACCTCATACTTCTGAAGGAGTTGGCCCTTACCTTATACTTCTGAAGGAGTTGGCCCTTACCTCATACTTCTGAAGGAGTTGGCTCTTATCTCATACTTCTGAAGGAGTTCACCCTTACCTTATACTTCTGAAGGAGTTGGCCCTTACCTCATACTTCTGAAGGAGTTGGCCCTTACCTTATACTTCTGAAGGAGTTGGCTCTTATCTCATACTTCTGAAGGAGTTCGCCCTTACCTTATACTTCTGAAGGAGTTGGCCCTTACCTCATACTTCTGAAGGAGCTGGCCCTTACCTCATACTTCTGAAGGAGTTGGCCCTTACCTCATACTTCTGAAGGAGTTGGCTCTTACCTCATACTTCTGAAGGAGTTGGCCCTTACCTTATACTTCTGAAGGAGTTGGCCCTTACCTTATACTTCTGAAGGAGTTGGCTCTTATCTCATACTTCTGAAGGAGTTCGCCCTTACCTTATACTTCTGAAGGAGTTGGCTCTTACCTCATACTTCTGAAGGAGTTGGCCCTTACCTTATACTTCTGAAGGAGTTGGCCCTTACCTCATACTTCTGAAGGAGTTGGCCCTTACCTCATACTTCTGAAGGAGTTGGCCCTTACCTTATACTTTGCTTAGTTTGATTTATCACCCTGGTGAAACAGGGTCTTTAAACTGTTTAACAGCTCATTACATTTCAGTTCAATGTGTAGTTATTTATCAAATACAGAAGATATTTACATGTTTGTGGGTGGAGAGACATTCACACCATGCAGACTAAGAGTTTATGACAAGTTATTTTAATGTTCAAAGATCTTGCATGATATACGATCTGCATTTTTGTATTTGAGGGACATGTTTCTCTAAGCTCCAAACTTACTCTGGGGGGGATTGATATACTGATAACTGCCAGATGTCATTAAGCAGTTGAGTAAACTGTCACTATAAAACTGTCATTGCATATATTTGAAGTATTTTGGCAGGGACTTGGGTGGAGGATCGGATAGTAACACTTGATCCAATACATTTAAGAGTGCTTTAAATGACTCCGTCTGTGCTAGCCAAATAGTTTTATCACCACAGACAGGAGTTTATCTGACATCCAATGCCTTGGCTCATGTCAGGATTTGTTACACGATACCAATACAGCTAACAGCCAGTTAAAATCTAAAACTAAATGTGAAAATGATAATTAATGTCACATGCTCTGGCATGGATCCACTCAACAGCCGAGCTCTGCTTATTTTCCAGGTCACATATCTGGCTGCAGATCTATTATAGGGGCCAATGTCAGCAATGCCAGGACATCCTGGTCGACTAATAAGGTCAAAATAATGTGCTGGCCTGCATAAGATCTCTCTGTGGTCCACAGTATAGATTATCAGGTCCTCACTTTTCAGCGTGCAGTGTGAAGTCAATGGAGGGCTAAATGTAATATTAATGTCATACATTTACAAGGATAAACACTTGCATCCAATGGGCAGCTGGTGCATTTTTCAGCAAACTTTGCAAATCTTTTTTTGAGAACCTTGTGGTCAACTAATAAGGTCAAAATAATATATTGTATATCTTTACAGATTTCAGCAAGCTTTGCTTTGTTGGCAGGTCTGCTGCCATTTGAGGCATGCACCAGATGACTATAAACAGACTTAAACCTGATGTGGTCATTAAATGAACCAGTAACTGATCTGCTTCTTATTATTACACTCTCAAATGTAAAGACAACACAAATTGTAGGAAGATACAGTCAAGGACAAGAAAAGTAAGTCCATAACAGAGAACATCGATAAAACTGTGAATCCCACACCCTCCCTTCAGCTGAAGCTGTTGGAACACAAGCGTCTGTGGGAGCAGGGGACTGGTTTTAGGAAATCCTTAGGAACAGTCAAGTGACAGCCCAATCCACCAGATGGCCTGACACCAATGATCAATGTTTAGAAGTGATACACTTGACATCCCATCACACAGTTGGACGACTATTTTAACACTAGACGTGTTGACTCAATTTTTGACTCAATTTGAATAAAATGAAAAATATATGAATCATGACCTTCTCTATCATTGATTTTTCCTAAATAAGTATATTTAAGGCCAGGCACCAAAAGCCAATATAAAATGTTGCATCTACTCTTTTTTGGTGTTGTTGATGTTTTTGTATTAAGGTCCATTAATATTAGTATTTTCAAAAAGTTAAAATAAAAACGTTAAAAAAATCATGAAAATGTATGTTTGGCGGGGCTGCTTAGATACTCGACATATGCTAGAAACGCCGTTCCAACTTCAGAACGTGCGGAATGGTCTGGATCGAGTTGCTTGTACACAACGTTTTGATATCTGCTAATCTTTTTACGTTATTTCACTTTTCTCACTCCATCCGTTAACATGGGATTTGACACGATTCTACAGCGCCCTATTATGACGTCATCACTTCCAACTGACATTCTGTGTGTAAGTGAAATCATCAGCTAATAATAATCATCAGCTAATAATTCCACTTTCAACCACTTAGACAAAAAAAGCTTTGTCTACTTGTCTGCTACTCAAATATGGCATTTGGACAAACAATAACATTCGGATCAAAAGTTACAGCAGTTTAAGTCACCGCATCAACATCATTTTCTGTAACATTTTGGCAAACAACATCTGTTTTGACCACTAGCGCAACAAGTTAGACAAAAAGTTAGAGCGTATGGAATATTCGTCTACTTCTCTGCTATTCATAGCTGTTCCCACAATCAAAATATTCAACACAGAATGTACGGTACAGATGTTTTTGTAACTGCATTACCACGTGTTTTTAAAACTTTCCCAAACAGCTGCCGTTTTGACCACGAACACTATTACATACCACACCTTTACAACTCCTGACAACAACCACACAATGACATACCACAACTACACAACTTCTGACCACACAACTTCTAATCACACATTTAACTACTGACTATATCCACACAACTACTGACCACATAACTACTGACCACAACTTCTGACCTCAACCGCTCAACTTCTGACCACATCTAGTATCCACAACCGCACGACCTCTGACAGCAACCACACAACTGCTTAACATATCTAGTGATAACAACCACACAATTGCATACCACAAACTACACAACTTCTGATCACACATTTAACTTACTGACCGTATCCACACAACTCCTGACCACATAACTACTGAACCACACAACTCCTGACCTCAACTACACAATTACATACCTCAACCATAAAACAATCAAACACACAACCACATCTCTCTGAGATATGAAAGAAACAACTAAGAGTGTTGTCTCATCAAATATTAGAAATCAACACGTGTCCGGTAACAATTGTCTTTCTAGTTTCTTGTTACCTTAATGGGTTAGGGTTAGGGTTAGCTAACCCTTAATGAGCAATAAATTATACATGTGGCATTAAATCATCTAATTATTTATCTCATGGTATATAAATAAGTACATTGTTTAACAGAAGTATCATATTGCAGCATATACTCTTGGCAAACACTTGCATTTTCATATCAGAACATTAGGATATATATTGCAATTGACATTAAATTGATCCACAAGGTCTGCAATGAGAGGTGACTGTATAGTTCCCTTAAGGAAAAGCACCTTTAGTAAATCCGCTTTCTCTGTGAGAGCTTCCCATGTCTGGAATACACTGCCATCAGACACACATAACTGCACCACCTATCACACTTTCACAAGATGCATGAAGACATGGCTAAAGGTCAATCAGATTTGTGAACATAATCCCTAGCTGTATATTGCCGCTTTCCATGTTGGCTGTTATCTGTAGCTTGTGAGGTGTGGAAACACTCTGTTGCTTTTATGGACTTTGTTTTGTTGCTTTTTGTTCTATGTTTCTCTGTCTGTATGCTTTGTCTTGCTTGTCCTATGTTGCTCTGTCTGTATGCTATGTCTTGCTTGTCCTATGTTGCTCTGTCTGTATGCTACGTCTTGCTTGTCCTATGTTGCTCTGTCTGCATGCTATGTCTTGCTTGTCCTATGTTGCTCTGTCTGCATGCTATGTCTTGCTTGTCCTATGTTTCTCTGTCTGCATGCTATGTCTTGCTTGTTCTATGTTTTTCTGTATGTATGCTATGTCTTGCTTGTTCTATGTTGCTCTGTCTGTATGCTATATCTTGCTTGTTCTATGTTGATCTGTCTGCATGCTAGGTCTTGCTTGTCCTATGTTGTTCTGTGTGTGCTCACTGCTCATTGATTGTCTGTATTGTAATTGTTTTTAATAACCTGCCCAGGGACTGCTGTTGAAAATTAGCTGGCTGGCTAAAACCGGCACTTTTACTGAAACATTGATTAATGTGCACTGTCCCTGAAAAAATAAAATGAACTCAAATATTACTGTAATATGATGAGATCTGTTATGAATATGTCATCATAGTTGATACATCCCCAACAGTAACAATGTCCTTCCCTCCACCAGCAGTGGAGGTAGATCGCCCCTGTTGAGCTGAGCAGGGTGCTGCTTGCCTTCTAAAGTACTTTGGTAATGCCCCTGAGGTTCTAGCGATATTACAATATGATTTATGTTAGCTAGCCACATTGTCATGCACATCAGGCCTACAACATTGTTTTATTCATCTATTTTTGTGTATATGGCGACATCTAGTGGATTGAAGTGCCAAGCAGGCAAGTGCAACAACAAATGGTACTTAATGGTGAATTCAACAACAAATAGTAGTTAATGGTGAATTAAATAATAATTAGTACTTAATGGTGAATTCAATAATAATTAGTACTTAATGGTGAATTCAACAACAATTAGTACTTAATGGTGAATTCAATAATAATTAGTACTTAATGGTGAATTCAACAACAATTAGTACTTAATGGTGAATTCAATAATAATTAGTACTTAATGGTGAATTCAACAACAATTAGTACTTAATGGTGAATTCAACAACAAATAGTACTTAATGGTGAATTCAATAATAATTAGTAGTTAATGGTGAATTCAATAATAATTAGTAGTTAATGGTGAATTCAACAACAAATAGTACTTAATGGTGAATTCAATAATAATTAGTAGTTAATGGTGAATTCAATAATAATTAGTAGTTAATGGTGAATTCAACAACAAATAGTACTTAATGGTGAATTCAATAATAATTAGTAGTTAATGGTGAATTCAACAACAAATAGTAGTTAATGGTGAATTCAATAATAATTAGTAGTTAATGGTGAATTCAACAACAAATAGTACTTAATGGTGAATTCAACAACAAATAGTACTTAATGGTGAATTCAATAATAATTAGTAGTTAATGGTGAATTCAACAACAAATAGTACTTAATGGTGAATTCAATAATAATTAGTAGTTAATGGTGAATTCAATAATAATTAGTAGTTAATGGTGAATTCAACAACAAATAGTACTTAATGGTGAATTCAATAATAATTAGTAGTTAATGGTGAATTCAATAATAATTAGTAGTTAATGGTGAATTCAACAACAAATAGTACTTAATGGTGAATTCAATAATAATTAGTAGTTAATGGTGAATTCAACAACAAATAGTACTTAATGGTGAATTCAACAACAAATAGTACTTAATGGTGAATTCAATAATAATTAGTAGTTAATGGTGAATTCAACAACAAATAGTACTTAATGGTGAATTCAATAATAATTAGTAGTTAATGGTGAATTCAATAATAATTAGTAGTTAATGGTGAATTCAATAATAATTAGTAGTTAATGGTGAATTCAACAACAAATAGTAGTTAATGGTGAATTCAATAATAATTAGTAGTTAATGGTGAATTCAACAACAAATAGTACTTAATGGTGAATTCAACAACAAATAGTACTTAATGGTGAATTCAATAATAATTAGTAGTTAATGGTGAATTCAACAACAAATAGTACTTAATGGTGAATTCAATAATAATTAGTAGTTAATGGTGAATTCAATAATAATTAGTAGTTAATGGTGAATTCAACAACAAATAGTACTTAATGGTGAATTCAATAATAATTAGTAGTTAATGGTGAATTCAATAATAATTAGTAGTTAATGGTGAATTCAACAACAAATAGTACTTAATGGTGAATTCAACAACAAATAGTACTTAATGGTGAATTCAATAATAATGCATTACACAAGCAGTACCTTTCTCTGTCTTTTGTCATCTTCAACTTTAAAGATGCGCAGCGGGAAAAAAGGACTCAGCATCAGTTTTGCATCTGTCTGAAAAGTAATGGATAATGGCCTCCGTGTTGGTCTCGGAAATGCAATGTTGTAAAAAGTACCCAATTATCATACTGCAGTAAAAGTAAAGATACCTTTTAATAGAAAACGACTCCAGTAAAAGGGAAAGTCACCCAGTAAAATACAGCTAGTCTAAAAGTATTTGGTTTTAAATATACCGAAGTATCAAAAGTAAATGCACTTGATATAATATACTATTAAAAGTAAAAGTATAAATAATTTCACATTGGGGAGGCAGGGTAGCCTAGTGGTTAGAGTGTTGGACTAGGACCCAAAAGGTTGCAAGTTCAAATCCCCGAGCTAACAAAGTACAAATCTGTTGTTCTACCCCTGAACAGGCAGTTAACCCACTGTGGAAATGTCAGACAGTGTTCTTCTTGGTGCCATCAAACTGAATGAAGAGGATCAGAGGATAGTAATGAAAATATGGGTAATACTATCATGCTACTCTGATAACAACAAAAAATATATAGAGTCTTATTGTCTATGCTGTTACATATGGAAAGAGTATGACATATAGGCCAATGCATGTACTGTAAGTTTGCATAGGCACCCCACAGAAAATGTTTTAAGACTGCAATTAAGCAGAAGGCAGTTGGCTGTAAAATCCTTAAGGAGCAGGCTGTTGCAACAATGACTTAAAAATGTTTGTCTGTACTAAATACTAAAGTTATAAATTATCTTTACCATTTAACATGCAATCACTTCCCCCATTTACACAGATCTCGCATAAACAGTCGTGTGACTTCGTTGGTTACCATAGCAACGTTCACGCAAACTGGTCAATCGGCCCTTGTTGGTCAGTCAGCTTTGCACAACAGTGCCACAATTGCAATTTGACAGGTAAGGAGTCACAAACAAATCGGAACCACAACATATGTTATATAGACGTGCTTAGGGAGCATACAATTGATATGTAGCTATGTAGAAACATTTTATGAGCCAGTTCGCTAGCTAATGTTAGAGTTGCGTAAATTCGAATCTGGTATCAGGATAAATATAACAATGAGTCACCGATTTTATACTATGTATTTTTTATTAGCTAAGTAATAAATGGCAAATGCAACTTTCGTATATACGGGCTCTCTGTAATACCACGCAGGGCAGAACAGAGAACTGACGAGATGTATGTAAACAGTGTTCTTATACTGTGATGGACGTAGGCCAACCCGTCTGTTGGCCTATCACAGTAGAGACTGGGCGTGGTTTAAACTTGCCCAGCCTATCGCAGGCGCTCAGGCGGGTCCCCACCTCTTGGCGCTTCTTGGAGTCCTCCCTCCGTCGATGTATAGATTCCTACTGTTCTGGTATCATCTCCTAGTTATAACAGTTGCTCAGTTCCTGCTATTGTGTTGTTCAGTATTTTTCCATCTCAGTTAAACCTCGTGATGACCACCCCTCCCTATCACAACTTTGTAAGATACAGCAAGTCACACCATGTGCTCAATATTGTTACATACAAACACAAGGACAAAGCATATGCTGGGCTGTTATCTACAGTTTTGCAACATGCAGGTCACACCATGTTACTCAGTTCTTGTCACACACAAACAGGCAAGTAGCAAGCAGTTGTTTAATCTCATAATGATACTCCAGTGCACAAATGCAGACACCTCACACAACCAACATCAGATAATATTTAATCATATATATGGTAATGGCATATATATGGTAATGGCTATAATGTAAAACACAGAATCCAACACTAACTATCAGGCATTGTTTGCCAAATTAGCTCGCTAGCTTCGAAGAACAAAACAACTTGAGAAACGTTTATTTTCGTTGAAAGTGACATGAGGTCTGATATCACTAATACCATGTAGGTTAAGTACTATTCATTCAAAATGAGGCATCATTTTTGAAGTATTATGTAACGGATGGCAGTAGATTGGTTGAATGAAAGTAATAAATATTTGTTAAGAGCTAACTAGCTAAAATGTTAACGGGCAGCGGCCATTTTGTCCAAGTCGCATGACCAGACATCCAAGTCTTAGTGAACTGGCATTAGTAAATCAGGAAGAGGTCCTTTTTCAATGGCAGTTTAAAATATGTTTTCTATAAACACTGGGATCATTAGAGATACTAATAGATACCGTTGACCATTCAATATAAATCAGTTAAATTTGCACATGCTGTATATAGATTTTTCTAGTGTATTGACTGTATGTTTGTTTACTCCATGTGTAACTCTGTGTTGTTGTATGTGTCACACTGCTTTGCTTTATCTTGGCCAGGTCGCAGTTGTAAATGAGAACTTGTTCTCAACTAGCCTACCTGGTTAAATAAAGGTGAAATAAAACATTTAAAAAGTAATGATGGTTAAATACATGAAGGCTAATTAACATGTAATAGCAAAACTATTTTGTCTTGGAAGTCACATTAGTAGGTGTTCAGTGCATGAGAGAAACTTACATTTTAGTCATGTTATTGTGTCATTGCAGCATCATTTTGTCCACAACTCTTTTGGTTAAGGTGAGTATCCAAAAATCTATGTAGGCTAAATCTGAAATGATATATTTGAGGCATTATTCTGATTGTCTATATTCCAATGTGAGAATACTCACATTTTATACCCCCCACCCCCACTTCTCAACATATCACCTCACTATACACCATAGTAATGTATACACATGTAACACATGACATGATTTCCCTAACGAAAAATACACACAACAGCTCTTTGCTACTGATGAGGCATTTGTTGACATTATTCCCTGCTTCTCTCTCTGGTAAACTAGGCAGTGCTACACCTGGCTACCTACCCAACCCTGCAACGTGAGTATCTCCGCTCCTTACTTCTTGGAGTACCACTACATTTACCGACACACAACTGGGCTAAAGTACTATTTTAAATCATTTGTACTGACACATACCTGGGCTAAAGTACTATTTTAAATCATTTGTACTGACACACACCTGGGCTAAAATACTATTTTAAATAATTCCATACTTTAATGGACCAATAGAATAGTCCCAAAACTGCAAACACATTTTTTTAATGTATTACACCTGTTATGTCTTTGCTCATTCCAGTTTGAGAAGTCCAGTATTGTCTTTCTCCTTCCTAACATACCATTCTGCAGAAAGTGTCCTACGTCTTGTGTAAGTCAGCAAGATCTGTTCTTGTATTTCATTATTTCATTGTATGATAAAGACAGTAGATCTAGCTGGTCTGTCATAGTATAATAAAGACAGATCTAGCTGGTCTGTCATAATATAATAGAGCCAGTAGATCTAGCTGGTCTGTCATAATATTATAGATCCACTAGATATAGCTGGTCTGTCATAATATAATAGATCCAGTAGATATAGCTGGTCTGTCAAAATATAATATAGACAGTAGATATAGCTGGTCTGTCATAATATAATAGAGACAGTAAATATAGCTGGTCTGTCATGATATAATAGAGACAGTAGATATAGCTGGTCTGTGAAAATATAATAGATCCAGTAGATATAGCTGGTCTGTCATAATATAATAGAGACAGTAGATCTAGCTGATCTGTCATAATATAATAGAGACAATAGATCTAGCTGGTCTGTCATAATATAATAGAGACACTAGATCTAGCTGGTCTGTCATAATATAATAGAGACAAAAGATCTAGCTGGTCTGTCATAATATAATAGAGATAGTAAATAGAGCTGGTCTGTCAAAATATAATAGATCCAGTAGATATAGCTGGTCTGTCATAATATAATAGAGACAGTAAATATAGCTGGTCTGTCAAAATATAATAGATCCACTAGATATAGCTGGACTGTCATAATATTATAAAAACAATAGATCTAGCTGGTCTGTCATAGTATAATTTAGACAGTAGATCTAGCTGGTCTGTCATTGTATGATAAAGACAGTAGATCTAGCTGGTCTGTCATAGTATAATAAAGACAGATCTAGCTGGTCTGTCATAATATAATAGCGACAGTAGATCTAGCTGGTCTGTCATAATATTATAAAGACAATAGATCTAGCTGGTCTGTCATAATGTAATAGAGACAGTAGATCTAGCTGGTCTGTCATAATATAATAGAGACAATAGATCTAGCTGGTCTGTCATAATATAATAGAGACAAAAGATCTAGCTGGTCTGTCATAATATAATAGAGCCAGTAGATCTAGCTGGTCTGTCATAATATAATAGAGACAAAAGATCTAGCTGGTCTGTCATAATATAATAGAGACAGTAGATCTAGCTAGTATGTCATAATATAATAGAGACAGAAGATCTTGCTGCTCTGTCATAATATAATAGAGCCAGTAGATCTAGCTGGACTGTCATAATATTATAAAGACAATAGATCTAGCTGGTCTGTCATAATGTAATAGAGACAATAGATCTAGCTGGTCTGTCATAATATAATACAGTAGATCTAGCTGGTCTGTCATAATATAGTTGTGACAGTAGGTCTAGCTAGTCTGTCATAATATAATAGAGACAGTAGATCTAGCTGGTCTGTCATAACATAAGATACAGTAGATCGAGCTAGTATGTCATAGTATAATAGAGACAGTAGATCTAGCTGCTCTGTCATAATATAATAGAGACAGTAGATCTAGCTGGTCTGTCATAATATAATAGAGACAAAAGATCTAGCAAGTCTGTCATAATATAATAGAGCCAGTAGATCTAGCTGGTCTGTCATAATATAATAGATCCAGTAGCTATAGCTGGTCTGTCAAAATATAATAGAGACAAAAGATCTAGCAAGTCTGTCATAATATAATAGAGCCAGTAGATCTAGCTGGTCTGTCATAATATAATAGAGACAGTAGACCTAGCTGGTCTGTCATAATATAATAGATCCACTAGATATAGCTGGTCTGTCATAATATAATATATCCACTAGATATAGCTGGTCTGTCATAATATAATAGAGACAGTAGACCTAGCTGGTCTGTCATAATATAATAGAGACAGTAGATCTAGCTGGTCTGTCATTAGATAATAGAGACAAAAGATCTAGCTGGTCTGTCATAATATAATAGAGCCAGTAGATCTAGCTGGTCTATCATAATATAATAGAGACAGTAGACCTAGCTCGTCTGTCATAATATAATAGATCCACTAGATATAGCTGGTCTGTCATAATATAATATATCCACTAGATATAGCTGGTCTGTCATAATATAATAGAGACAGTAGACCTAGCTGGTCTGTCATAATATAATAGAGACAGTAGATCTAGCTGGTTTGTCATAATATAATAGAGACAAAATATCTAGCTGGTCTGTCATAATATAATAGAGCCAGTAGATCTAGCTGGTCTGTCATAATATAATAGATCCAGTAGATATAGCTGGTCTGTCATAATATAATAGATCCACTAGATATATCTGGTCTGTCATAATATAATATATCCACTAGATATAGCTGGTATGTCATAATATAATAGAGACAGTAGACCTAGCTGGACTGTCATAATATTATAAAGACAATAAATCTAGCTGGTCTGTCATAACATAATACAGACAGTAGATCTAGCTGGTCTGTCATAATATAATAGAGACAGTAGATCTAGTTGGTCTGTCATAATATAATAGAGACAGTAGATCGAGCTGGTCTGTCATAATATAATAGAGACAGTAGATCTAGCTGGTCTGTCATAATATAGTTGTGACAGTAGGTTTAGCTAGTCTGTCATAATATAATAGAGACAGTAGATCTAGCTGGTCTGTCATAATATAATAGAGACAATAGATCTAGCTGGTCTGTCATAATATAATAGAGACAATAGATCTAGCTGGTCTGTCATAATATAATAGAGACTAAAGATCTAGCTGGTCTGTCATAATATAATAGAGCCAGTAGATATAGCTGGTCTGTCATAATATAATAGATCCAGTAGATATAGCTGGTCTGTCATAATATAATAGATCCAGTAGATCTAGCTGGTCTGTCATAATATAATAGAGACAGTAGGTCTAGCTGGTCTGTAATAATATTATAAAGACAATAGATCTAGCTGGTCTGTCATAATGTAATAGAGACAGTAGATCTAGCTGGTCTGTCATAATATAATAGAGACAATAGATCTAGCTGGTCTGTCATAATATAATAGAGACAAAAGATCTAGCTGGTCTGTCATAATATAATAGAGCCAGTAGATCTAGCTGGTCTGTCATAATATAATAGAGACAAAAGATCTAGCTGGTCTGTCATAATATAATAGAGACAGTAGATCTAGCTAGTATGTCATAATATAATAGAGACAGAAGATCTTGCTGCTCTGTCATAATATAATAGAGCCAGTAGATCTAGCTGGACTGTCATAATATTATAAAGACAATAGATCTAGCTGGTCTGTCATAATGTAATAGAGACAATAGATCTAGCTGGTCTGTCATAATATAATACAGTAGATCTAGCTGGTCTGTCATAATATAGTTGTGACAGTAGGTCTAGCTAGTCTGTCATAATATAATAGAGACAGTAGATCTAGCTGGTCTGTCATAACATAAGATACAGTAGATCGAGCTAGTATGTCATAGTATAATAGAGACAGTAGATCTAGCTGCTCTGTCATAATATAATAGAGACAGTAGATCTAGCTGGTCTGTCATAATATAATAGAGACAAAAGATCTAGCAAGTCTGTCATAATATAATAGAGCCAGTAGATCTAGCTGGTCTGTCATAATATAATAGATCCAGTAGCTATAGCTGGTCTGTCAAAATATAATAGAGACAAAAGATCTAGCAAGTCTGTCATAATATAATAGAGCCAGTAGATCTAGCTGGTCTGTCATAATATAATAGAGACAGTAGACCTAGCTGGTCTGTCATAATATAATAGATCCACTAGATAAAGCTGGACTGTCATAATATTATAAAGACAATAAATCTAGCTGGTCTGTCATAACATAATACAGACAGTAGATCTAGCTGGTCTGTCATAATATAATAGAGACAGTAGATCTAGTTGGTCTGTCATAATATAATAGAGACAGTAGATCGAGCTGGTCTGTCATAATATAATAGAGACAGTAGATCTAGCTGGTCTGTCATAATATAGTTGTGACAGTAGGTTTAGCTAGTCTGTCATAATATAATAGAGACAGTAGATCTAGCTGGACTGTCATAATATAATAGAGACAATAGATCTAGCTGGTCTGTCATAATATAATAGAGACAATAGATCTAGCTGGTCTGTCATAATATAATAGAGACTAAAGATCTAGCTGGTCTGTCATAATATAATAGAGCCAGTAGATATAGCTGGTCTGTCATAATATAATAGATCCAGTAGATATAGCTGGTCTGTCATAATATAATAGATCCAGTAGATCTAGCTGGTCTGTCATAATATAATAGAGACAGTAGGTCTAGCTGGTCTGTAATAATATTATAAAGACAATAGATCTAGCTGGTCTGTCATAATGTAATAGAGACAGTAGATCTAGCTGGTCTGTAATAATATAATAGAGACAATAGATCTAGCTGGTCTGTCATAATATTATAAAGACAATAGATCTAGCTGGTCTGTCATAATGTAATAGAGACAATAGATCTAGCTGGTCTGTCATAATATAATAGAGACAATAGATCTAGCTGGTCTGTCATAATATAATAGAGACAATAGATCTAGCTGGTCTGTCATAATATAATAGAGACTAAAGATCTAGCTGGTCTGTCATAATATAATAGAGCCAGTAGATATAGCTGGTCTGTCATAATATAATAGATCCAGTAGATATAGCTGGTCTGTCATAATATAATAGATCCAGTAGATCTAGCTGGTCTGTCATAATATAATAGAGACAGTAGGTCTAGCTGGTCTGTAATAATATTATAAAGACAATAGATCTAGCTGGTCTGTCATAATGTAATAGAGACAGTAGATCTAGCTGGTCTGTAATAATATAATAGAGACAATAGATCTAGCTGGTCTGTCATAATATTATAAAGACAATAGATCTAGCTGGTCTGTCATAATGTAATAGAGACAATAGATCTAGCTGGTCTGTCATAATATAATAGAGACAATAGATCTAGCTGGTCTGTCATAATATAATAGAGACAAAATATCTAGCTGGTCTGTCATAATATAATAGAGCCAGTAGATCTAGCTGGTCTGTCAAAATATAATAGAGACAAAAGATCTAGCTGGTCTGTCATAACATAATATAGACAGTAGATCTAGCTGGTCTGTCATAATATAATAGAGACAGTAGAACTAGCTGGTCTGTCATAATATTATAAAGACAATAGATCTAGCTGGTCTGTCATAATGTAATAGAGACAGTAGATCTAGCTGGTCTGTCATAATATAATAGATACAATATATCTAGCTGGTCTGTCATAATATAATAGAGACAGTAGATCTAGCTGGTCTGTCATGATATAATACAGCCAGTAGATCTAGCTGGTCTGTCATAATATAATACAGCCAGTAGATCTAGCTGGTCTGTCATAATATAATAGAGACAAAAGATCTAGCTGGTCTGTCATATTATAATAGAGACAGTAGATCTAGCTGGTCTGTCATAATATTATACAGCCAGTAGATCTAGCTGGTCTGTCATAATATAATAGAGACAAAAGATCTAGCTGGTCTGTCATAATATAATAGAGACAGTAGATATAGCTGGTCTGTCAAAATATAATAGATCCAGGAGATATAGCTGGTCTGTCAAAATATAATAGATCCAGTAGATATAGCTGGTCTGTCAAAATATAATAGATCCAGTAGATATAGCTGGTCTGTCATAATATAATTGAGACAGTAAATATAGCTGGTCTGTCAAAATGTAATAGATCCACTAGATATAGCTGGACTGTCATAATATTATAAAGACAATAGATCTAGCTGGTCTGTCATAGTATAATAAAGACAGTAGATCTAGCTGGTCTGTCATAATATAATAGAGACAAATGATCTAGCTGGTCTGTCATAATATAATAGAGACAGTAGATATAGCTGGTCTGTCAAAATATAATAGATCCAGGAGATATAGCTGGTCTTTCAAAATATAATAGATCCAGGAGATATAGCTGGTCTGTCAAAATATAATAGATCCAGTAGATATAGCTGGTCAGTCAAAATATAATACAGCCAGTAGATCTAGCTGGTCTGTCATAATATAATACAGCCAGTAGATCTAGCTGGTCTGTCATAATATAATAGAGACAAAAGATCTAGCTGGTCTGTCATAATATAATAGAGACAGTAGATCTAGCTGGTCTGTCATAATATAATAGAGACACTAGATCTAGCTGGTCTGTCATAATATAATAGAGACTAAAGATCTAGCAGGTCTGTCATAATATAATAGAGCCAGTAGATATATCTGGTCTGTCATAATATAATAGATCCAGTAGATATAGCTGGTCTGTCATAATATAATAGATCCAGTAGATCTAGCTGGTCTGTCATAATATATTAGAGACAGTAGGTCTAGCTGGTCTGTCATAATATTATAACGACAATAGATCTAGCTGGTCTGTCATAATGTAATAGAGACAGTGGATCTAGCTGGTCTGTCATAATATAATAGAGACAATAGATCTAGCTGGTCTGTCATAATATTATAAAGACAATAGATCTAGCTGGTCTGTCATTATGTAATAGAGACAGTATATCTAGCTGGTCTGTCATAATATAATAGAGACAATAGATCTAGCTGGTCTGTCATAATATAATAGAGACAAAAGATCTAGCTGGTCTGTCATAATATAATAGAGCCAGTAGATCTAGCTGGTCTGTCAAAATATAATAGAGACAAAAGATCTAGCTGGTCTGTCATAACATAATATAGACACTAGATCTAGCTGGTCTGTCATAATATAATAGAGACAGTAGAACTAGCTGGTCTGTCATAATATTATAAAGACAATAGATCTAGCTGGTCTGTCATAATGTAATAGAGACAGTAGATCTAGCTGGTCTTTCATAATATAATAGAGACAATAGATCTAGCTGGTCTGTCAAAATATAATAGAGACAAAAGATCTAGCTGGTCTGTCATAATATAATACAGCCAGTAGATCTAGCTGGTCTGTCATAATATAATAGAGACAAAAGATCTAGCTGGTCTGTCATAATATAATAGAGACAGTAGATATAGCTGGTCTGTCAAAATATAATAGATCCAGGAGATATAGCTGGTCTGTCAAAATATAATAGATCCAGTAGATATAGCTGGTCTGTCAAAATATAATAGATCCAGTAGATATAGCTGGTCTGTCATAATATAATTGAGACAGTAAATATAGCTGGTCTGTCAAAATGTAATAGATCCACTAGATATAGCTGGACTGTCATAATATTATAAAGACAATAGATCTAGCTGGTCTGTCATAGTATAATAAAGACAGTAGATCTAGCTGGTCTGTCATAATATAATAGAGACTAAAGATCTAGCTGGTCTGTCATAATATAATAGAGCCAGTAGATATATCTGGTCTGTCATAATATAATAGATCCAGTAGATATAGCTGGTCTGTCATAATATAATAGATCCAGTAGATCTAGCTGGTCTGTCATAATATAATAGAGACAGTAGGTCTAGCTGGTCTGTCATAATATTATAACGACAATAGATCTAGCTGGTCTGTCATAATGTAATAGAGACAGTGGATCTAGCTGGTCTGTCATAATATAATAGAGACAATAGATCTAGCTGGTCTGTCATAATATTATAAAGACAATAGATCTAGCTGGTCTGTCATTATGTAATAGAGACAGTATATCTAGCTGGTCTGTCATAATATAATAGAGACAATAGATCTAGCTGGTCTGTCATAATATAATAGAGACAAAAGATCTAGCTGGTCTGTCATAATATAATAGAGCCAGTAGATCTAGCTGGTCTGTCAAAATATAATAGAGACAAAAGATCTAGCTGGTCTGTCATAACATAATATAGACACTAGATCTAGCTGGTCTGTCATAATATAATAGAGACAGTAGAACTAGCTGGTCTGTCATAATATTATAAAGACAATAGATCTAGCTGGTCTGTCATAATGTAATAGAGACAGTAGATCTAGCTGGTCTTTCATAATATAATAGAGACAATAGATCTAGCTGGTCTGTCAAAATATAATAGAGACAAAAGATCTAGCTGGTCTGTCATAATATAATACAGCCAGTAGATCTAGCTGGTCTGTCATAATATAATAGAGACAAAAGATCTAGCTGGTCTGTCATAATATAATAGAGACAGTAGATATAGCTGGTCTGTCAAAATATAATAGATCCAGGAGATATAGCTGGTCTGTCAAAATATAATAGATCCAGTAGATATAGCTGGTCTGTCAAAATATAATAGATCCAGTAGATATAGCTGGTCTGTCATAATATAATTGAGACAGTAAATATAGCTGGTCTGTCAAAATGTAATAGATCCACTAGATATAGCTGGACTGTCATAATATTATAAAGACAATAGATCTAGCTGGTCTGTCATAGTATAATAAAGACAGTAGATCTAGCTGGTCTGTCATAATATAATAGAGACAAATGATCTAGCTGGTCTGTCATAATATAATAGAGACAGTAGATATAGCTGGTCTGTCAAAATATAATAGATCCAGGAGATATAGCTGGTCTGTCAAAATATAATAGATCCAGGAGATATAGCTGGTCTGTCAAAATATAATAGATCCAGTAGATATAGCTGGTCTGTCAAAATATAATAGATCAAGTAGATATAGCTGGTCTGTCATAACATAAGAGAGACAGTAGATCTAGCTGGTCTGTCATAATATAATAGAGACACTAGATCTAGCTGGTCTGTCATAATATAATAGAGACTAAAGATCTAGCTGGTCTGTCATAATATAATAGAGCCAGTAGATATATCTGGTCTGTCATAATATAATAGATCCAGTAGATATAGCTGGTCTGTCATAATATAATAGATCCAGTAGATCTAGCTGGTCTGTCATAATATAATAGAGACAGTAGGTCTAGCTGGTCTGTCATAATATTATAACGACAATAGATCTAGCTGGTCTGTCATAATGTAATAGAGACAGTGGATCTAGCTGGTCTGTCATAATATAATAGAGACAATAGATCTAACTGGTCTGTCATAATATTATAAAGACAATAGATCTAGCTGGTCTGTCATTATGTAATAGAGACAGTATATCTAGCTGGTCTTTCATAATATAATAGAGACAATAGATCTAGCTGGTCTGTCATAATATAATAGAGACAAAAGATCTAGCTGGTCTGTCATAATATAATAGAGCCAGTAGATCTAGCTGGTCTGTCAAAATATAATAGAGACAAAAGATCTAGCTGGTCTGTCATAACATAATATAGACACTAGATCTAGCTGGTCTGTCATTCTATAATAGAGACAGTAGAACTAGCTGGTCTGTCATAATATTATAAAGACAATAGATCTAGCTGGTCTGTCATAATGTAATAGAGACAGTAGATCTAGCTGGTCTTTCATAATATAATAGAGACAATAGATCTAGCTGGTCTGTCAAAATATAATAGAGACAAAAGATCTAGCTGGTCTGTCAAAATATAATAGATCCAGGAGATATAGCTGGTCTGTCAAAATATAATAGATCCAGTAGATATAGCTGGTCTGTCAAAATATAATAGATCCAGTAGATATAGCTGGTCTGTCAAAATATAATAGATCCACTAGATATAGCTGGTCTGTCATAACATAATAGATCCAGTAGATATAGCTGGTCTGTCAAAATATAATAGATCCAGTAGATCTAGCTGGTCTGTCATAATATAATAGAGACAGTAGGTCTAGCTGGTCTGTCATAATATTATAACGACAATAGATCTAGCTGGTCTGTCATAATGTAATAGAGACAGTGGATCTAGCTGGTCTGTCATAATATAATAGAGACAATAGATCTAGCTGGTCTGTCATAATATTATAAAGACAATAGATCTAGCTGGTCTGTCATAATGTAATAGAGACAGTATATCTAGCTGGTCTGTCATAATATAATAGAGACAATAGATCTAGCTGGTCTGTCATAATATAATAGAGACAAAAGATCTAGCTGGTCTGTCATAATATAATAGAGCCAGTAGATCTAGCTGGTCTGTCAAAATATAATAGAGACAAAAGATCTAGCTGGTCTGTCATAACATAATATAGACACTAGATCTAGCTGGTCTGTCATAATATAATAGAGACAGTAGAACTAGCTGGTTTGTCATAATATTATAAAGACAATAGATCTACCTGGTCTGTCATAATGTAATAGATACAGTAGATCTAGCTGGTCTGTCATAATATAATAGAGACAATAGATCTAGCTGGTCTGTCAAAATATAATAGAGACAAAAGATCTAGCTGGTCTGTCAAAATATAATAGATCCAGGAGATATAGCTGGTCTGTCAAAATATAATAGATCCAGTAGATATAGCTGGTCTGTCAAAATATAATAGATCCAGTAGATATAGCTGGTCTGTCAAAATATAATAGATCCACTAGATATAGCTGGTCTGTGTTAGTGTTCAAATACTGGAGAGTTGAGACCAAATCACGGACGCTGGACAGAGTGGATTTCAGTTGTAACAAAAGACAGTTTTAATGAGTCAGAGATATCTTGTCCCGCAGTTTTACGTGCACGGACCTAGTTCACATAACTCGGCAAGGAGCCAGGTGAAAAAGAGGCCTATACAATGGTTACATACATTTTTATACATAGAATAAAGTAGGTGGAGTCTTGTCGTTTCGGTCTTCTTGACTGGTCGGAGGGTTGGAGGCGGGCCTTGCTCTAGCCAGAGCGGGCCCCATTGGTGCACAGCAAAAGTTCTTTGCTCTTGGGACCGGCCAGTTAGAGGGAGATGAGATGTGTGTTTATATAAGGAAGAGGGGGTCAGTCTTATGGCTGGGTGTATGTGTTCTTACGACGGAATGTCTTTGTTTATATGAGCTATGTGTATGAATATTTATATAACAAATCCCCCTCTTCACGTCTATCAGACGTGAAAACTATAGCAGAAAGGTGGCGGTTGCAATCGTGGGTATATATAAGGTGGTGCTCCTAACCTTGTCTGGTTTGCATGGTGGGTCTGTAGGTGTAGTGCTACGTTTGGGACGGGAGTGATTGGAGGGAGTGATATCAGGAAAGGAGTTAGGGACATGTGTAGGGGTTGGTGTATGTGATGTGGCAGGGTGAAAAAGTTGTTCAATTAACCATGTGAAAGTCCTAGGGTTACTCCAAATATCAGTAGGAATATCACAAATAAGGGACCAGATATCCCCAGCCTCACCCAGAGAGGGAGAAATTTCCCTCTAACTGGGCGAGGTTCCCTTCTCAGGGGAGGCGGAGTTTGATGCCGCATCACCTGAGGAAGGAGTGTCTTCATTTGGAATCGAATTTAGGCCGCTCAAATCAGCTCTGACTTCAGTCAGTGTTCTAGAAGGAATTGGGGCTGGGGTGCAATGTGTAAGGCGGTGCCAAGGTGTGCCTGATTTACCTTTGACCTGGACTGAGTGTGAAGTAACCTCCTTCACTTCGTACGGTCCAGTCCACCTGGGTTCCAGCCACTTTCTCTTGTGGACTGTAACCCACACCCCGTCACCAACCTTTACCTTCAGTAGTGGCGTGTCCCCCGGCAGCTCCCCCTCCTGGACCTTGTGAACCTGGGTAGAGAGTGCTGCAGAGAGAACCGTCAGTTTTTTTCACATAATTAGACATTACAATTTGTTGTACATCAAGGGCGGGCATATGACCTCCCTCCCTTGGTGGACCATGCATGACTCTACCAGTCATTATCCCATGAGGCACATACTTTAGCTATCTTAGCTTTTGCTTTTGGTTTGACGTTCCACCAGATTTTGGGATTGGGGCCTGTACACAGATCCAAATCTGTGGGTTATGCCAAATCTTTCTTCCACCTGTCTCAGGTGTTTGTTAAATGTAAGCCATTTGTCAAATTTGATTTGTCTTGGGATGCCATACCTGGGTATTAGTTTGGTTTGTAGCCACTCAAAGGCTGACCTAGCATCCTCCCCTTTTGTTAGTATTGCCTCTACCCATTTGGAGAACCTATCTACTGTGACTAGGAGATAGAGTTTGCCTTTAGATAAATTTTCGGGGCCCATGTCGGTGTAGTCTATACTAATATCCTGAAAACATGCATTAGGTATTACGTATGAGCCCATTGGTGTTTGATATGGTTTCTTTGGGTTGTGTCTGTCACAACCATTGCATTCGTCACAAAATAAATCATCGTCATAAAATAAGTCAGTCATATTTTTTATGTGAGGGTGCCACCAGATGTGCGAGGCCTTTTTGGAGGGTCTTTAGTTTGCCTTCGTGTGTGAGGCCATGTGTTTCTCATAAAAGTTCTGGGTCCATCAGTGTGGACTGCTTCATGGACATGGGCTGAGTCTGTATAGATATTCAGTCTTTCCTTTTCCTCTGATGAGGACCTGCGTCAATCCGATGATTTCAGCTAATTTGGCCGATGCTGGTTGAGGGATGATGGCTGATTGAAGGGTGACATCACGAGGTGAGCTGTTTTTTCAATAGCTTTTGCTACTGCAGCAACGTATCTGGAGCATGTTGACTGTCCTACCTCAATGTGGTCAAGTTTGAAGAGTAGTACATCAAGACCCTTCTCTCCCCCTCTTGTTTCTGGAATAGGACGGATGAGGTGAATCCTTCCCTTCCAGAAACATCCAAATGGAACTTGTTCTTGTAGTCAGGTGCCGTCAGAGCTGCTGCCGCTGATAGATCTGTTTTCAGGAGTGCTATGGCTGTTGATGCTTCAGCCGTCCAGGCCAGGGGTGCATGGAGGTTCCTTGATCGTAGGATGACCGGTGCTGCCACCCCCTCTGGGCCACACCCAATGGTACAACACCTGATAGGTGGGGTCAGGTGCATCATGTCTTCGTCCCAGTCTGCAGTGTAGAGGCAGTCATCAGTTTCTGTTGCATTGAGTGTGCAATGGATCTCAGCTTGGGGAGTCTTATATGGGTGCAGAGTGTAGATTTGAGCTTTCAGTTGGTTGAACTTAAACTGGATGTGAGGGGTGGCAGGCCCTGTGGGTAGGCATTTTAGCCAGTACACTTCTTGGGCTTCAGACAGTGTGGTCATCGGCAGGAGTGGCATCCTCATCATTCTTACTGGGTGTTCAGGTGTTGAAGTGGGAGGGTTGGTTGTAATCTTGCTGCTCCTGCTGCATGTGTCTAGGAGAGGGTCCTCTTCCTCGTCCTGGTGCCCCTCTACGTCCTCTTCCTCTTTCTCTCCATTGCTGTTGCTGCGGGGAGAGTGGTTTCGTGCAATATCTGGCATAGTGACCGGGAATTCCGCAGTTATACCACTGGTAGTTTCCCCCTCTGTATGGTCCAGTGTAGGGGCCTCGTTGAGCCCGTTGCCGTTGCAGGATATACCGCTGTGGGGGAGGGTAATGGGGTGGTGGGGCTGCCTGCTGTTGGATCATCTGAGAGACAGTCTGTGCCACGATCTGAGTGTTATCTGGCTGCTCCCCTTGGTCTTGAGTTTCTACTGCAATCATTTGTTTGGGCGTGATGGCTGCAGACATTTTATCTAAGTCGTCTGATAATGTGTATAATGCGTTATTTAGGTATATTCAAGCCTTACTATGTGGTGTTTATTTCTATCGTTGTATGCTTAGCCTGTCCCTGGTCGAGACAAAGGGGGTTATCAGTATGTGACGCCCGCCACGTGTGTATTTCACCCGTATTTTATTTGAATTTGTTCAGCGATTCGTTTAGGTATTTTCTATAAATGATTCTGCGATTTCCTTTTGGAACAATATATCAGTGAATATATGCGGTTCTATAACAATTTTCAGAGTAATTCTAGCTCTTTAGGAAATATAGATAGAATTTCTAGACAACTAAGAGTTGTTCAGTGAATTATTTAAATACTTTCTGTAAACAATTCAGTAAATTCCTTTATGAACTTATATCAGTAAATTCGAGCGATTCTATAGCAATTGTCAGAATAATTATAAACTTTAGGCAATATCAACAGGAATGAAAAAAAACGAAAATCAGTATTCCAGCCCGGCTGCTGTCAATCAAAATTGCACGGCCATTCGATACTAAGGTGGCTTTGTGTGCCTAATAGCCCAGTTACGTATCCCAACCTACTCCGCGACAAACGTTTCTTTCAATTTAATTTCCCCCATCTCCAAATCATGGAATGTCAACTCTGGTTCATATTATGTTTATTGTTTGATGTGCAATAGCCACATCATTCCCGATCTCTGTCTTGTGGAACGCCAAACTTACATATCCTGTATCTACTCGACTACACCTCTTACAAAACCTATTAAATAATACACAGCTTTTTTAATAGGGCATTTTTCATGCAGATTCATTCAATCCAACCACACCTCCACAAGACCTATTCAATGTTATATGTATCAACAGGAGATTTTACTTGCAGATCCGGTTCATCCATAATTCATCTATAACCACACCTCCACAAGACCTTATTCGATAGTATAGAACGTATCAAAAATAGGACATTTTTACTTGCAGATTCGGTTCATCTATAACCACACCTCCACAAGACCTTATTCGATAGTACAGAACATATCAAAATAGGACATTTTTACTTGCAGATTCGGTTCATCTATAATTCATTCATTCGTATGAAATTCTCATTGAATTTCCAACATCCATAATTGTGTCCATTACGTGTTAAAACACAGCCACTATTTAACGTCACCTCTATACACAACCCAATACATATATAATTAGGACAGTTTTCTATGCAGATTTCAGAACAAATAGGGTCCCTGGAGGAATTTAACACATTGGTCAATCACAATTCACACATTCCTATTAAAATAACTGAGTATAGGCCCATTAATAAGAATATATATATATATTTTTTTACAAAACAAGATATCTTTAATCAATGTCTTAGGTTCTTATGTAAAAAATTTGGGCACCGATTCATACTCACGCCCAGTACTTTCTGATCAAAATTTGGTTTAGGCTATAATACAATATGCAGATTTCGATATAACGGGCTCTGCTCACCTTTATATAGAGCACTCCGATCAGATTTCCTGAGGCAAGATGAATGGCTGGGGAAGTCACTCTTAGCCGTGATCAGTCTCGTCCTCTCACACTAACTTATAATAGATCGAATTCAAGAACAACCAAACTCTGCTACCAATTCTGTTAGTGTTCAAATACTGGAGATTTGAGACCAAATCACGGACGCTGGACAGAGTGGATTTCAGTTGTAACAAAAGACAGTTTTAATGAGTCAGAGATATCTTGTCCCGCAGTTTTACGTGCACGGACCTAGTTCACATAACTCGGCAAGGAGCCAGGTGAAAAAGAGGCCTATACAATGGTTACATACATTTTTATACATAGAATAAAGTAGGTGGAGTCTTGTCGTTTCGGTCTTCTTGACTGGTCGGAGGGTTGGAGGCGGGCCTTGCTCTAGCCAGAGCGGGCCCATTGGTGCACAGCAAAAGTTCTTTGCTCTTGGGACCGGCCAGTTAGAGGGAGATGAGATGTGTGTTTATATAAGGAAGAGGGGGTCAGTCTTATGGCTGGGTGTATGTGTCCTTACGACGGAATGTCTTTGTTTATATGAGCTATGTGTATGAATATTTATATAACATCTGTCATAACATAATAGATCCAGTAGATATAGCTGGTCTGTCAAAATATAATAGATCCAGGAGATATAGCTGGTCTGTAATAATATAATAGATCCAGTAGATATAGCTGGTCTGTCATAATATAATTGAGACAGTAAATATAGCTGGTCTGTCAAAATGTAATAGATCCACTAGATATAGCTGGACTGTCATAATATTATAAAGACAATAGATCTAGCTGGTCTGTCATAGTATAATAAAGACAGTAGATCTAGCTGGTCTGTCATAGTATAATAAAGACAGATCTAGCTGGTCTGTCATAATATAATAGAGACAGTAGATCTAGCTGGTCTGTCATAATATTATAAAGACAATAGATCTAGCTGGTCTGTCATAATGTAATAGAGACAGCAGATCTAGCTGGTCTGTCATAATATAATAGAGACAATAGATCTAGCTGGTCTGTCATAATACAATAGAGACAATAGATCTAGCTGGTCTGTCATAATACAATAGAGACAATAGATCTAGCTGGTCTGTCATAACATAATACAGACAGTAGATCTAGCTGGTCTGTCATAATATAATAGAGACAGTAGATATAGCTGGTCTGTCAAAATATAATAGAGACAATAGATCTAGCTGGTCTGTCATAATATAATAGAGACAGTAGATCTAGCTGGTCTTTCATAATATAGTTGTGACAGTAGGTCTAGCTAGTCTGTCATAATATAATAGAGACAGTAGATCTAGCTGGTCTGTCATAACATAATAGAGACAGTAGATCTAGCTGGTCTGTCATACTGTATATATATATTTTTTACATAGATTAGTTATTTGAGACGACCATGATAAGCAGTTGTCTAGCTGCACTCCCAATAGTTTGGTTTCTGACACTTCTTAAATTTGTACTCCCCCATACTTAATTGCATCCCATGCTGCATTGGCTTTTTCCTAGTGAAACAGACCAACATAACTTTGGTTTTCTTGGTGTTTAAAACAAGGTTGTTTTGGCAAACCCACTCTCTAATATTCTCCAAATCTCCTTGTAAAGCTTGCTGTACCTGTTGACCCGATTGTCTTGCTGCATAAATTGTAGTATCATCTGCAAATATAGTAGCTTGAGTTTCAGCTAAGGCATAGGGAAGGTCGTTGGTATATATTAGATAACAAAGTGGCCCAAGGCAGCTGCCATGCGGTATTCCACAGTTTAACACACGAGGGGAAGAAAATGAACCATTGATATAGGTGGACTGTTTCCTGTCAGTTAGATATGACTGTACCCATTTTAATGCTAAAACCATAATGCATTAATTTTGTTTAATTATTTCATGATCCACTAAATCAAATGCTGATGACTGTAGTTTTGATTATTTTAAATCATCTAAGTGCTGAGAGAATTTAGGAAGACACAAATGGAGGTGTTTTATTATTCTTCTGCTTTTGATGTCAGGAAACATTCATCCAAACACAAATTGTCTGTGTATGAACTTCCCACTCCAAATGATTTTACAACTAGATCAGGGTTGGGAATGATGCATATTAATGTGAGGAGTTTGATGCTGAAATTGGACATGATAAAAGTCTGGGTTCACACTGCTGACCCAGATGTCTTAGTACTGCCCGAGACCTGGCTTAAGAAATCTGTCCTTAATCAGTGTCCTGACTGGCCTGCTCGGGTCATGTTACCGTGGACCACAATCCTACGGAGAGATCTCTCACACCCACCAGAGGGGAAGAGATGGAGAGGTTTGGAGATGGGGGGGGGTTTATGACACCTCATGCCCATTGTAAATCTAAGGCAGTAGACAAAATTCCTTTGTCCTCTCACCATGGAGAACTGGCCTCAGAACATTAATGTAACGACGTTCGTCTGTAGAAGGAGAAGCGGACCAAAAAGCAGCGTGGTGGTTACTCATGTTCTTTAATGGAAAATGAACGATACATGAAATAACTTAAATCTACAAAACAACAAACAGACCGTGAAAAACCTATACAGCCTATCCTGTGACAACAACCACAGTGACAGGAACAATCACCCACAAACACACAGTGAAACCCAGGCTACCTAAGTATGATTCTCAATCAGAGACAACTAATGACACCTGCCTCTGATTGAGAACCATACTAGGCCGAAAACATAGAAATGCCCCAAAACATAGAAAAACAAACATAGACTGCCCACCCAACTCACGCCCTGACCATACTAAATAAATACAAAACAACGGAAATCAAGGTCAGAACGTGACAATTAACATGCAATTAATGGACTTTGGGACGATAGGTTTTGTCGATAGGGACGATAGGTTTTAGTTATGCCCAGAGAATTGCCCTAAAGGCGGAAATGCCCATTTTTTGACCCGAGGGTATAAAACATGTGAGTTAAGAATTAACATACTAGACTAAGTGACCCTGAGCTGCAGCCAAACCCAAAATGCAACACGAGGTTGAAGAAGACAAAGGAACCTTTTAACAACCTACAATTATGAATGTGGTCACAGACTCAATCCCAGAGACATCTAAGTCAACACTTATTGATGTTATTTTAACAAACAATCCGCATAAATACTCGCCTGTTGGTATTTCCGTTAATGGTTTAAGTGATCATTGTGCAGTTTCTTGTATTAGAGACACCAAAATCCCCAAAGTGCCCTCTCGGTTCATAGTCAAATGAAATTTACGCAGCTCTGTGAGCAGACAATCCTGCATGAACTTTATGCATGCAACTGGGAAAGGATTGCACTTTTTCCAGATATCGAAGAGGCATTCACCTATTTTCATTCTATGTTTTCTGCTATCTCTGACAAACATGCCTCTCTCAAAAAGTACCAGGTAAAAGGTAGAGACAATCCCTGGTTTACAGGGGAATTGGCTGATTTGATCCATAAACAAAGTACACAATGGGCCAAAGCCAGAAAGGGTAATTCTCAGGCTGAATGGCAGTTATTCAGGGCACTGAGAAATAAGTGCACCTTGTTAATACGGAAATGTAAATCTAGCTTCTATTACGAATCTACCAAGGCAAACCTAAATAACCCAACAAAATTATGGAAAACCATTACATCCATGAATGCTAACACAAACTCCTCTGGTCTTCCGCTGAAAGTGACCTCAAATTCAATGGATGTGACTGACAAGAATAAACTGTTTGCCATGTTTAATTAGCATTTTTCTAAAGCTGGGCATTTATTTGATAATGAACTCTTCCTAACATCTCAAATGAGACTGTGAATGAAACATGCCGGCCTACGGTTCATCCATTTCATTTTACCAAGACTGAGCTTTCAGAAGTTGTAAAGGAACTCAAATCTATTGATATTAAGAAAGCAGCTGGCCCGGATTGGTGCAGAGATCATTGCTGCCCCTCTCACTCAGACATTAAATATTTCCTTGGCGAGTAATACCAATCCAAAAGTCTGGAAAGCAGCCTATGTCACACCCTTTACATAAGGGTGGAGAACCAGCCTATGTCACACCCTTTACATAAGGGTGGAGATCCAGCCTATGTCACACCTTTACATAAGGGTGGTGATCCAGCCTATATCACACCCTTTACATAAGGGTGGTGATCCAGCCTCTGTCACACCCTTTACATAAGGGTGGTGATCCAGCCTATGTCACACCCTTTACATAAGGGTGGAGAACCAGCCTCTGTCACACCCTTTACATAAGGGTGGAGATCCAGCCTGTCACACCCTTTACATAAGGGTGGTGGTCCAGCCTATATCACACCCTTTACATAAGGGTGGTGATCCAGCCTATATCACACCCTTTACATAAGGGTGGTGATCCAGCCTATATCACACCCTTTACATAAGGGTGGAGATCCAGCCTATGTCACACCTTTACATAAGGGTGGAGATCCAGCCTATGTCACACCTTTACATAAGGGTGGAGATCCAGCCTATATCACACCCTTTACATAAGGGTGGAGATCTAGCCTATGTCACACCTTTACATAAGGGTGGAGATCCAGCCTATGTCACACCCTTTACATAAGGGTGGAGATCCAGCCTATGTCACACCCTTTACATAAGGGTGGTGAGCCAGCCTATATCACACCCTTTACATAAGGGTGGTGTTCCAGCCTATATCACACCCTTTACATAAGGGTGGTGATCCAGCCTATGTCACACCCTTTACATAAGGGTGGAGATCCAGCCTATGTCACACCCTTTACACAAGGGTGGAGATCCAGCCTGTCACACCTTTACATAAGAGTGGAGATCCAGCCTATATCACACCCTTTACATAAGGGTGGTGATCCAGCCTATATCACACCCTTTACATAAGGGTGGAGATCCAGCCTGTCACACCTTTACATAAGGGTGGAGATCCAGCCTGTCACACCTTTACATAAGGGTGGAGATCCAGCCTGTCACACCTTTACATAAGGGTGGAGATCCAGCCTGTCACACCTTTACATAAGGGTGGAGAACCAGCCTATGTCACACCCTTACATAAGGGTGGAGATCTAGCCTATGTCACACCCTTACATAAGGGTGGTGATCCAGTCTATATCACACCCTTTACATAAGGGTGGTGATCTAGCCTATGTCACACCCTTACATAAGGGTGGAGATCTAGCCTATGTCACACCCTTACATAAGGGTGGAGATCCAGCCTGTCACACGTTTACATAAGGGTGGTGATCCAGCCTATGTCACACCCTTTACATAAGGGTGGAGATCTAGCCTATGTCACACCCTTACATAAGGGTGGAGATCCAGCCTGTCACACGTTTACATAAGGGTGGAGATCCAGCCTATGTCACACCTTTACATAAGGGTGGAGATCTAGCCTATGTCACGCCTATACATAAGGGTGGAGATCCAGCCTCTGTCACACCCTTACATAAGGGTGGAGATCTAGCCTATGTCACACCTTTACATAAGGGTGGAGATCTAGCCTATGTCACACCTTTACATAAGGGTGGAGATCCAGCCTCTGTCACACCCTTTACATAAGGGTGGAGATCCAGCCTATGTCACACCTTTACATAAGGGTGGAGATCCAGCCTATATCACACCCTTTACATAAGGGTGGTGATCCAGCCTATGTCACACCTTTACATAAGGGTGGTGATCCAGCCTGTCACACCTTTACATAAGGGTGGAGATCCAGCCTATATCACACCCTTTACATAAGGGTGGTGATCCAGCCTATGTCACACCTTTACATAAGGGTGGTGATCCAGCCTGTCACACCTTTACATAAGGGTGGAGATCCAGCCTATGTCACACCTTTACATAAGGGTGGAGATCCAGCCTATATCACACCCTTTACATAAGGGTGGAGATCCAGCCTGTCACACCTTTACATAAGGGTGGAGATCCAGCCTGTCACACCTTTACATAAGGGTGGAGATCCAGCCTGTCACACCTTTACATAAGGGTGGAGATCTAGCCTGTCACACTTTTACATAAGGGTGGAGATCTAGCCTGTCACACCTTTACATAAGGGTGGAGATCCAGCCTATGTCACACCCTTTACATAAGGGTGGAGAACCAGCCTGTCACACCCTATACATAAGGGTGGAGATCTGTCCCAGTTGGAACTCACAATTCCTTTCGAAGACTTACAAAAGGAGTTCCCCAAGGCTCAATTTTAGGTCCGATCCTTTTTACACTGTATATAAATTATATAGGGAAGACTATTGACTTTGCAAATCTCCATCTGTATGCTGATGACATTATTTATTCTATTGCGTCTAATATTGAGAAGGCTTTTCAGGACATACAGGTGGCCTTTGAAGTTATTGAAAGGCAGCTTTTCCAATTGAAACTTGTGCTTAATGAAATGAAAAAAAACTTTTTTTCTGTCTGTGCTGGATTATGGTGACATTGTCTATATGCCTCAGCAAGGACCTTAAACTCTGGACACAGTGTATCATGGTGCTTTAATATCTATTACCAATGCTAGATCACTCACCCATCACTGGGTGATCTGAAGTTTAACAGACAGTTGATCTTTTCCATTGACGTTTGTAGGCTACGTCTGAATACTGTAATGTCAATTTTCTCCAATAGACCATATTTAATTTATAATTAAAATACATAATATAGTTGGCTAACGCAGTTTTGTACATTGCGCAGTAACGTACCTTTTATTTTAGCGCCCAAAGAACGTAATAGTTCCAGGTCAACTGTAATATGAATACCATTGTAAAGCGCAATTTCTCCCCTTTCCAGCAAAATCAATGACAAGACCTTCGTGATGCCCCTCTCTGCATGATTGAAGAAGGCAATGAGGTCCATCCAGTCTTTTTTTTTAAATTATGGGTGGGGAAGTGGAGAAATGTTTTTTCTTCACCCGATCTGTCCAACTTATCACCTCTAAAATGTAAATAAAACACTATAAAGAGTTTAGGTAATGTCATTACATACCTATTCGAAGGTTTGTGTCGAATTTGAATCAGGTTTTTAGAGAGCCGCTAAAGTTCTAAAGTTCTAAAGTTCTTTAATCTTCACAAGTAAACAGCGGCTGTCGCGGCTTTTGAGTCATGATGGCTGGCAGTGATGACGCAAAAAATGAATGAATTTAGTTGTACAATTGACTGAGGTATCCCCCCCTTACCCTGTCCCTTTCTTGTTTTAATCTGTGAGAGAAGCGCTACACCTGGTGGAGAGAGACTGTACGACACAGAATGAGTTGCATTATGCGTGTTGTACGTTACTTCATGACACATGACAATTTAACATCAAATCAAATTTTATTAGTCACACTCACCAAATACAACAGGTGTAGACCTTACAGTGAAATGCTTACTTACAAGCCCATAATCAACAATGCAGTTAAAAAAATACTGATAAGTATAAGAAATAAAAGTAACAAGCAATTAAAGAGCAGCAGTAAAATAACAATAACAAGACTATACAAAGGGTACTGGTACAGGATCAATGCGAGGGAACTGGTTAGTTGAGGTAATATGTACATGTAGGTAGAGTTATTAAAGTGACTATGCTTAGATGATAACAACAGAGAGTAGCAGCTGCGTAAAAGAGAGGGGGGTGCAATGCAAATAGTCTGGGTAGCCATATGATTAAGTGTTAAGGAGTCTTATGGCTCGGGGGTAGAAGCTGTTTAGAAGCCTCTTGGACCTAGACTTGGTGTTCCGGTACCGCTTGCCTGCTGTAGCAGAGAGGGTGTCTGGAGTCTTTGACCATTTTTTGGCCTTCCTCTGACACCGCCTGGTATAGAGGTCCTGGATGGCAGGGAACTTGGATTAGTGATGTAATGGGCCATTCACACTACCCTCTGTAGTGCCTTGCGGTCGGAGGCCGAGCAGTTGCCATACCGGGCAGTGATAAAAACCAGTCTGGATGCTCTCCATGGTGCAGCTGTAGAATCTTTTGAGGATCTGAGGACCCATGCCAAATCTTTTCAGTCTCTTGAGGGGGAATAGGTTTTGTTGTGCCCTCTTCACGACTGTCTTGGTGTGCTTGGACCATGTTAGTTTGTTGGTGATGTGGACACCAAGGAACTTGAAGCTCTCAACCTGCTGCACTGCAGCCCCATAAATGAGAATAGAGGCGTGCTCGGTCCTCTTTTTCCTGGAGTCCACAATCATCTCCTTACCTTGTTTACGTTGAGGGAGAGGTTTTTGTCCTGGCACCCCACATTCAGGTCTCTGACCTAATCCCTATAGGCTGTCTCATCGTTGTCGGTGATCAGGCCAACCACTGTTGTGTCATCGGCAAACTTAATGATGGTGTTGGAGTCGTGCCTGGCCGTGCAGTCATGAGTGAACAGGGAGTACATGTGGGGGCTGAGCACGCACCCCTGAGGGGCACCTGTGTTGAGGATCAGCATATGGATGTGTTGTTACCTACCCTTACCACCTGGGGGCGGCCAGTCAGGAAGTCCAGGATCCAGTTGCAGAGGGAGGTGTTTAGTCCCAGGGTCCTGAGCTTATTGATGAGCTTTGAGGGCACTATAGTGTTGAACGCTGAGCTGTAGTCAATGTATAGCATCTACAAATACCTAGTTGTCTGGTTAGACTGTAAACTCTCCTTCCAGAGCATCTCCAATCCAAAATTAAATCTGGAATCGGCTTCCTATTCCGCAACAAAGCATCCTTCACTCATGCTGCCAAGCATCCCCCCGTAAAACTGACCATACTACCGATCCTTGATTTCGGTGATGTCATTTACAAAATAGCCTCCAACACTCTACTCAGCAACCTGGATGCAGTCTGACAGTGCCATCCGTTCTGTCACCAAAGCCTCATACACTACCCACCACTGTGACCTGTACACTCTCATTGGCTGGCACTTACTTCATACTCGTCGCCAAACTCACTGGCTCCAGGTCATCTACAAGTCTTTGTTAGGTAAAGCCCCGCCTTATCTCAGCTCACTGGTTACCATAGCAGCATCCATCTGTAGCACGCGCACCAGCAGGTATATTTCACTGGTCATCCCCAAAGCCAATTCCTCTCTTGGCTGCCTTTCCTTCCAGTTCTCTGCTGCCAACGACTGGAACGAACTGCAAAAATCGCTGAAGCTGGAGACTCACATCTCCCTCACTACCTTTAAGCACCAGCTGTCAGAGCAGCTCACAGATCACTGCACCTGTACATAGCCCATCTGTAAATAGCCCATCCAACTACCTCATCCCCATACTGTATTTATTTATTTATTTATCTTGCTCCTTTGCACCCCAGTATCTCTACTTACACATTGATCTTTTGCACATCTATCACTCCAGTGTTTAATTGCTATATTGTAATTACTTCGCCACCATGGCCTATTTATTGCCATACCTCCCTTATCTTACCTCATTTGCACACCATGTAAATAGATTATTGACTGTATGTTTGTTTATTCCATGTGTTTTTAATTTTTTTAATTTCACCTTTATTTAACCAGGTAGGACAGAGGGATACCTAGTCAGTTGTAAAGGGGAAGGGGGATACCTAGTCAGTTGTAAAGGGAATGGTGGATATCTAGTCAGTTGGAAAGGGATAGGGGGATATCTAGTCAGTTGTAAAGGGGGATACCTAGTCAGTTGGAAAGGGAATGGTGGATATCTAGTCAGTTGGAAAGGGATAGGGGGATATCTAGTCAGTTGTAAAGGGAATGGTGGATATCTAGTCAGTTGGAAAGGGATAGGGGGATATCTAGTCAGTTGTAAAGGGGAAGGGGGATATCTAGTCAGTTGTAAAGGGAGAGGGGAATACCTAGTCAGTTGTAAAGGGAAAGGGGAATACCTAGTCAGTTGTAAAGGGGGAGGGGAGATACCTAGTCAGTTGTAAAGGGGGATATCTAGTCAGTTGTAAAGGGGGATACCTAGTCAGTTGTAAAGGGAAAGGGGAATACCTAGTCAGTTGTAAAGGGAAAGGGGAATAACTAGTCAGTTGGAAAGGGGGAGGGGAGATACCTAGTCAGTTGTAAAGGGAAAGGGAAAGGGGGATACCTAGTCAGTTGTAAAGGGGAAGGGGGGTACCTAGTCAGTTGTAAAGGGAAAGGGGAAGGGGGATACCTAGTCAGTTGTAAAGGGGAAGGGGGGTACCTAGTCAGTTGTAAAGGGAAAGGGAAAGGGGGATACATAGTCAGTTGTAAAGGTAAAGGGGAAGGGGGATACCTAGTCAGTTGTAAAGGGAAAGGGAAAGGGGATACCTAGTCAGTTGTAAAGGGAAAGGGGAAGGGGGATACCTAGTCAGTTGGAAAGGTGAAGGGGGCTAACTAGTCAGTTGTAAAGGGAAAGGGGAAGGGGGATACCTAGTCAGTTGTAAAGGGAAAGGGGAAGGGGGATACCTAGTCAGTTGGAAAGGGGAAGGGGGGTACCTAGTCAGTTGTAAAGGGGAAGGGGGATACCTAGTCAGTTGGAAAGGGAAAGGGGGATAAATAGTCAGTTGTAAAGGGAAAGGGGAAGGGGGATACATAGTCAGTTGTAAAGGGAAAGGGGAAAGGGGATACCTAGTCAGTTGTAAAGGGAAAGGGGAAGGAGGATACCTAGTCAGTTGGAAAGGGATAGGGGGATATCTAGTCAGTTGTAAAGGGGGATACCTAGTCAGTTGTAAAGGGAATGGTGGATATCTAGTCAGTTGGAAAGGGATAGGGGGATATCTAGTCAGTTGTAAAGGGGGATACCTAGTCAGTTGGAAAGGGAATGGTGGATATCTAGTCAGTTGGAAAGGGATAGGGGGATATCTAGTCAGTTGTAAAGGGAATGGTGGATATCTAGTCAGTTGGAAAGGGATAGGGGGATATCTAGTCAGTTGTAAAGGGGAAGGGGGATATCTAGTCAGTTGTAAAGGGAGAGGGGAATACCTAGTCAGTTGTAAAGGGAAAGGGGAATACCTAGTCAGTTGTAAAGGGGGAGGGGAGATACCTAGTCAGTTGTAAAGGGGGATATCTAGTCAGTTGTAAATGGGGATACCTAGTCAGTTGTAAAGGGAAAGGGGAATACCTAGTCAGTTGTAAAGGGAAAGGGGAATAACTAGTCAGTTGGAAAGGGGGAGGGGAGATACCTAGTCAGTTGTAAAGGGAAAGGGAAAGGGGGATACCTAGTCAGTTGTAAAGGGGAAGGGGGGTACCTAGTCAGTTGTAAAGGGAAAGGGAAAGGGGGATACATAGTCAGTTGTAAAGGTAAAGGGGAAGGGGGATACCTAGTCAGTTGTAAAGGGAAAGGGAAAGGGGATATCTAGTCAGTTGTAAAGGGAAAGGGGAAGGGGGATACCTAGTCAGTTGGAAAGGGGAAGGGGGCTAACTAGTCAGTTGTAAAGGGAAAGGGGAAGGGGGATACCTAGTCATTTGGAAAGGGGAAGGGGGGTACCTAGTCAGTTGTAAAGGGGAAGGGGGATACCTAGTCAGTTGGAAAGGGAAAGGGGGATAAATAGTCAGTTGTAAAGGGAAAGGGGAAGGGGGATACATAGTCAGTTGTAAAGGGAAAGGGGAAAGGGGATACCTAGTCAGTTGTAAAGGGAAAGGGGAAGGAGGATACCTAGTCAGTTGGAAAGGGGAAGGGGGGTACCTAGTCAGTTGTAAAGGGGAAGGGGGATACTTAGTCAGTTGTAAAGGGAATGGTGGATATCTAGTCAGTTGGAAAGGGGGATACCTAGTCAGTTGGAAAGGGGGATATCTAGTCAGTTGGAAAGGGGAATACCTAGTCAGTTGTAAAGGGGGATGGGAGATACCTAGTCAGTTGTAAAGGGAATGGGGGATATCTAGTTAGTTGGAAAGGGGGATACCTAGTCAGTTGGAAAGGGGGATACCTAGTCAGTTGGAAAGGGGGATACCTAGTCAGTTGTAAAGGGGGATACCTAGTCAGTTGGAAAGGGGGATACCTAGTCAGTTGTAAAGGGGGATACCTAGTCAGTTGTAAAGGGAAAGGGAAAGGGGATATCTAGTCAGTTGTAAAGGGAAAGGGGAAGGGGGATACCTAGTCAGTTGGAAAGGGGAAGGGGGCTAACTAGTCAGTTGTAAAGGGAAAGGGAAAGGGGGATACCTAGTCAGTTGTAAAGGGGAAGGGGGGTACCTAGTCAGTTGTAAAGGGAAAGGTAAAGGGGGATACATAGTCAGTTGTAAAGGTAAAGGGGAAGGGGGATACCTAGTCAGTTGTAAAGGGAAAGGGAAAGGGGATATCTAGTCAGTTGTAAAGGGAAAGGGGAAGGGGGATACCTAGTCAGTTGGAAAGGGGAAGGGGGCTAACTAGTCAGTTGTAAAGGGAAAGGGGAAGGGGGATACCTAGTCAGTTGTAAAGGGAAAGGGGAAGGGGGATACCTAGTCAGTTGGAAAGGGGAAGGGGGGTACCTAGTCAGTTGTAAAGGGGAAGGGGGATACCTAGTCAGTTGGAAAGGGAAAGGGGGATAAATAGTCAGTTGTAAAGGGAAAGGGGAAGGGGGATACATAGTCAGTTGTAAAGGGAAAGGGGAAAGGGGATACCTAGTCAGTTGTAAAGGGAAAGGGGAAGGAGGATACCTAGTCAGTTGGAAAGGGGAAGGGGGGTACCTAGTCAGTTGTAAAGGGGAAGGGGGATACTTAGTCAGTTGTAAAGGGAATGGTGGATATCTAGTCAGTTGGAAAGGGATAGGGGGATACCTAGTCAGTTGGAAAGGGGGATATCTAGTCAGTTGGAAAGGGGAATACCTAGTCAGTTGTAAAGGGGGATGGGAGATACCTAGTCAGTTGTAAAGGGAATGGGGGATATCTAGTTAGTTGGAAAGGGGGATACCTAGTCAGTTGGAAAGGGGGATACCTAGTCAGTTGGAAAGGGGGATACCTAGTCAGTTGTAAAGGGGGATACCTAGTCAGTTGGAAAGGGGGATACCTAGTCAGTTGTAAAGGGGGATACCTAGTCAGTTGTAAAGGGAATGGGGGATATCTAGTCAGTTGGAAAGGGAAAGGGAAAGGGGGATACCTAGTCAGTTGTGAAGGGGAAGGGGGATACCTAGTCAGTTGTAAAGGGGAAGGGGGATTCCTAGTCAGTTGTAAAGGGAAAGGGGGATATCTAGTCAGTTGGAAAGTGGGATACCTAGTCAGTTGGAAAGGGAAAGGGGGATACCTAGTCAGTTGGAAAGGGAAAGGGGGATACCTAGTCAGTTGTAAAGGGGACGGGGGGTACCTAGTTTGTTGTAAAGGGAAAGGGAAAGGGGGATACATAGTCAGTTGTAAAGGGGAAGGGGAATACCTAGTCAGTTGTAAATGGAAAGGGGGATATCTAGTCAGTTGGAAAGGGGGATATCTAGTCAGTTGGAAAGGGGGATATCTAGTCAGTTGGAAAGTGGGATACCTAGTCAGTTGGAAAGGGAAAGGGAAAGGGGGATACCTAGTCAGTTGTAAAGGGGAAGGGGGGTACCTAGTCAGTTGTAAAGGGAAAGGGGAATGGGGATACCTAGTCAGTTGTAAAGGGGAAGGGGGATACCTAGTCAGTTGTAAAGGGAAAGGGAAAGGGGGATACATAGTCAGGTGTAAAGGTAAAGGGGAAGGGGGATACCTAGTCAGTTGTAAAGGTAAAGGGAAAAGGGATACCTAGTCAGTTGTAAAGGGAAAGGGGAAGGGGGATACCTAGTCAGTTGGAAAGGGGAAGGGGGGTACTTAGTCAGTTGTAAAGGGAAAGGGGAAGGGGGATACCTAGTCAGTTGGAAAGGGAAAGGGGAAGGGGGATACCTAGTCAGTTGGAAAGGGGAAGGGGGGTACCTAGTCAGTTGTAAAGGGGAAGGGGGATACCTAGTCAGTTGTAAAGGGAAAGGGAAAGGGGGATAAATAGTCAGTTGTAAAGGGAAAGGGGAAAGGGGATACCTAGTCAGTTGTAAAGGGGGATATCTAGTCAGTTGGAAAGGGAAAGGGGAAGGAGGATACCTAGTCAGTTGGAAAGGGGAAGGGGGGTACCTAGTCAGTTGTAAAGGGGAAGGGGGATGCCTAGTCAGTTGGAAAGGGGAAGGGGGATACCTAGTCAGTTGGAAAGGGGAAGGGGGGTACCTAGTCAGTTGGAAAGGGAAAGGGAAAGGGGGATACATAGTCAGTTGTCAAGGGAAAGGGGAAAGGGGATACCTAGTCAGTTGGAAAGGGAAAGGGAAAGGGGGATACCTAGTCAGTTGGAAAGGGAAAGGGAAAGGGGGGATACCTAATCAGTTGTAAAGGGAAAGGGGGCTACCTAGTCAGTTGTAAAGGGAAAGGGGAAAGGGGATACCTAGTCAGTTGTAAAGGGAAAGGGGAAGGAGGATACCTAGTCAGTTGGAAAGGGGAAGGGGGGTACCTAGTCAGTTGTAAAGGGAAAGGGGAAGGGGGATACCTAGTCAGTTGTAAAGGGGAAGGGGGATACCTAGTCAGTTGTAAAGGGGAAGGGGGGTACCTAGTCAGTTGTAAAGGGAAAGGGAAAGGGGGATACATAGTCAGTTGTAAAGGGAAAGGGGAAGGGGGATACCTAGTCAGTTGTAAAGGGAAAGGGAAAGGGGGATACCTAGTCAGTTGGAAAGGGGGATATCTAGTCAGTTGGAAAGGGAAAGGGGGATACCTAGTCAGTTGTAAAGGGAAAGGGGGATACCTAGTAAGTTGGAAAGGGAAATGGGGATACCTAGTCAGTTGTAAAGGGAAAGGGGGATACCTAGTCAGTTGTAAAGGGAAAGGTAAAGGGGGATACCTAGTCAGTTGTAAAGGGAAAGGTAAAGGGGGATACCTAGTCAGTTGTAAAGGGAAAGGTAAAGGGGGATACCTAGTCAGTTGTAAAGGGAAAGGTAAAGGGGGATACCTAGTCAGTTGTAAAGGTAAAGGTAAAGGGGGATACCTAGTCAGTTGTAAAGGGAAAGGGAAAGGGGGATACATAGTCAGTTGTAAAGGGAAAGGTAAAGGGGGATACCTAGTCAATTGGAAATGGGGATATCTAGTCAGTTGTTAAGGGGGATATCTAGTCAGTTGTAAAGGGAAAGGTAAAGGGGGATACCTAGTCAGTTGTAAAGGGAAAGGTAAAGGGGGATACCTAGTCAGTTGTAAAGGTAAAGGTAAAGGGGGATACCTAGTCAGTTGTAAAGGGAAAGGGAAAGGGGGATACATAGTCAGTTGTAAAGGGAAAGGTAAAGGGGGATACCTAGTCAGTTGTAAAGGGAAAGGGGGATATCTAGTCAGTTGTAAAGGTAAAGGGGGATATCTAGTCAGTTGTAAAGGGAAAGGGGGATATCTAGTCAGTTGTAAAGGGAAAGGGGAAAGGGGATACCTAGTCAGTTGTAAAGGGAAAGGGGAAGGAGGATACCTAGTCAGTTGGAAAGGGGAAGGGGGGTACCTAGTCAGTTGTAAAGGGGAAGGGGGATACCTAGTCAGTTGGAAAGGGGAAGGGGGATACCTAGTCAGTTGGAAAGGGGAAGGGGGGTACCTAGTCAGTTGGAAAGGGAAAGGGAAAGGGGGATACATAGTCAGTTGTAAAGGGAAAGGGGAAAGGGGATACCTAGTCAGTTGGAAAGGGAAAGGGAAAGGGGGATACCTAATCAGTTGTAAAGGGAAAGGGGGCTACCTAGTCAGTTGTAAAGGGAAAGGGGAAAGGGGATACCTAGTCAGTTGTAAAGGGAAAGGGGAAGGAGGATACCTAGTCAGTTGGAAAGGGGAAGGGGGGTACCTAGTCAGTTGTAAAGGGAAAGGGGAAGGGGGATACCTAGTCAGTTGGAAAGGGGAAGGGGGATACCTAGTCAGTTGTAAAGGGGAAGGGGGATACCTAGTCAGTTGTAAAGGGGAAGGGGGGTACCTAGTCAGTTGTAAAGGGAAAGGGAAAGGGGGATACATAGTCAGTTGTAAAGGGAAAGGGGAAGGGGGATACATAGTCAGTTGGAAAGGGGAAGGGGGATACCTAGTCAGTTGTAAAGGGAAAGGGGAAGGGGGATACCTAGTCAGTTGTAAAGGGAAAGGGAAAGGGGGATACCTAGTCAGTTGGAAAGGGGGATATCTAGTCAGTTGGAAAGGGAAAGGGGGATACCTAGTCAGTTGTAAAGGGAAAGGGGGATACCTAGTAAGTTGGAAAGGGAAATGGGGATACCTAGTCAGTTGTAAAGGGAAAGGGGGATACCTAGTCAGTTGTAAAGGGAAAGGTAAAGGGGGATACCTAGTCAGTTGTAAAGGGAAAGGTAAAGGGGGATACCTAGTCAATTGGAAATGGGGATATCTAGTCAGTTGTAAAGGGAAAGGGAAAGGGGAAATACCTAGTCAGTTGTAAAGGGAAAGGTAAAGGGGGATACCTAGTCAGTTGTAAAGGGAAAGGTAAAGGGGGATACCTAGTCAATTGGAAATGGGGATATCTAGTCAGTTGTTAAGGGAAAGGGGAATACCTAGTCAGTTGTAAAGGGAAAGGTAAAGGGGGATACCTAGTCAGTTGTAAAGGGAAAGGTAAAGGGGGATACCTAGTCAGTTGTAAAGGGAAAGGTAAAGGGGGATACCTAGTCAGTTGTAAAGGGAAAGGGAAAGGGGAATACCTAGTCAGTTGTAAAGGGGGATACCTAGTCAATTGGAAATGGGGATATCTAGTCAGTTGTTAAGGGGGATATCTAGTCAGTTGTAAAGGGAAAGGTAAAGGGGGATACCTAGTCAGTTGTAAAGGAAAAGGTAAAGGGGGATACCTAGTCAGTTGTAAAGGTAAAGGTAAAGGGGGATACCTAGTCAGTTGTAAAGGGAAAGGGAAAGGGGGATACATAGTCAGTTGTAAAGGGAAAGGTAAAGGGGGATACCTAGTCAGTTGTAAAGGGAAAGGGGGATATCTAGTCAGTTGTAAAGGTAAAGGGGGATATCTAGTCAGTTGTAAAGGGAAAGGGGGATATCTAGTCAGTTGTAAAGGGAAAGGGGAAAGGGGATACCTAGTCAGTTGTAAAGGGAAAGGGGAAGGAGGATACCTAGTCAGTTGGAAAGGGGAAGGGGGGTACCTAGTCAGTTGTAAAGGGGAAGGGGGATACTTAGTCAGTTGTAAAGGGAATGGTGGATATCTAGTCAGTTGGAAAGGGATAGGGGGATACCTAGTCAGTTGGAAAGGGGGACATCTAGTCAGTTGGAAAGGGGAATACCTAGTCAGTTGTAAAGGGGGAGGGGAGATACCTAGTCAGTTGTAAAGGGAATGGGGGATATCTAGTTAGTTGGAAAGGGGGATACCTAGTCAGTTGGAAAGGGGGATACCTAGTCAGTTGTAAAGGGGGATACCTAGTCAGTTGGAAAGGGGGATACCTAGTCAGTTGTAAAGGGAATGGGGGATATCTAGTCAGTTGGAAAGGGAAAGGGGGATACCTAGTCAGTTGTGAAGGGGAAGGGGGATACCTAGTCAGTTGTAAAGGGGAAGGGGGATTCCTAGTCAGTTGTAAAGGGAAAGGGGGATACCTAGTCAGTTGGAAAGGGAAAGGGGGATACCTAGTCAGTTGTAAAGGGGACGGGGGGTACCTAGTCAGTTGTAAAGGGGACGGGGGGTACCTAGTTTGTTGTAAAGGGAAAGGGAAAGGGGGATACATAGTCAGTTGTAAAGGGGAAGGGGAATACCTAGTCAGTTGTAAATGGAAAGGGGGATATCTAGTCAGTTGGAAAGGGGGATATCTAGTCAGTTGGAAAGGGGGATATCTAGTCAGTTGGAAAGTGGGATACCTAGTCAGTTGGAAAGGGAAAGGGAAAGGGGGATACCTAGTCAGTTGTAAAGGGGAAGGGGGGTACCTAGTCAGTTGTAAAGGGAAAGGGGAAGGGGGATACCTAGTCAGTTGTAAAGGGGAAGGGGGATACCTAGTCAGTTGTAAAGGGAAAGGGAAAGGGGGATACATAGTCAGGTGTAAAGGTAAAGGGGAAGGGGGATACCTAGTCAGTTGTAAAGGTAAAGGGAAAGGGGATACCTAGTCAGTTGTAAAGGGAAAGGGGAAGGGGGATACCTAGTCAGTTGGAAAGGGGAAGGTGGGTACTTAGTCAGTTGTAAAGGGAAAGGGGAAGGGGGATACCTAGTCAGTTGGAAAGGGAAAGGGGAAGGGGGATACCTAGTCAGTTGGAAAGGGGAAGGGGGGTACCTAGTCAGTTGTAAAGGGGAAGGGGGATACCTAGTCAGTTGTAAAGGGAAAGGGAAAGGGGGATAAATAGTCAGTTGTAAAGGGAAAGGGGAAAGGGGATACCTAGTCAGTTGTAAAGGGGGATATCTAGTCAGTTGGAAAGGGAAAGGGGAAGGAGGATACCTAGTCAGTTGGAAAGGGGAAGGGGGGTACCTAGTCAGTTGTAAAGGGGAAGGGGGATGCCTAGTCAGTTGGAAAGGGGAAGGGGGATACCTAGTCAGTTGGAAAGGGGAAGGGGGGTACCTAGTCAGTTGGAAAGGGAAAGGGAAAGGGGGATACATAGTCAGTTGTCAAGGGAAAGGGGAAAGGGGATACCTAGTCAGTTGGAAAGGGAAAGGGAAAGGGGGATACCTAGTCAGTTGGAAAGGGAAAGGGAAAGGGGGGATACCTAATCAGTTGTAAAGGGAAAGGGGGCTACCTAGTCAGTTGTAAAGGGAAAGGGGAAAGGGGATACCTAGTCAGTTGTAAAGGGAAAGGGGAAGGAGGATACCTAGTCAGTTGGAAAGGGGAAGGGGGGTACCTAGTCAGTTGTAAAGGGAAAGGGGAAGGGGGATACCTAGTCAGTTGTAAAGGGGAAGGGGGATACCTAGTCAGTTGTAAAGGGGAAGGGGGGTACCTAGTCAGTTGTAAAGGGAAAGGGAAAGGGGGATACATAGTCAGTTGTAAAGGGAAAGGGGAAGGGGGATACCTAGTCAGTTGTAAAGGGAAAGGGAAAGGGGGATACCTAGTCAGTTGGAAAGGGGGATATCTAGTCAGTTGGAAAGGGAAAGGGGGATACCTAGTCAGTTGTAAAGGGAAAGGGGGATACCTAGTAAGTTGGAAAGGGAAATGGGGATACCTAGTCAGTTGTAAAGGGAAAGGGGGATACCTAGTCAGTTGTAAAGGGAAAGGTAAAGGGGGATACCTAGTCAGTTGTAAAGGGAAAGGTAAAGGGGGATACCTAGTCAGTTGTAAAGGTAAAGGTAAAGGGGGATACCTAGTCAGTTGTAAAGGGAAAGGTAAAGGGGGATACCTAGTCAGTTGTAAAGGGAAAGGGAAAGGGGAATACCTAGTCAGTTGTAAAGGGAAAGGTAAAGGGGGATACCTAGTCAATTGGAAATGGGGATATCTAGTCAGTTGTTAAGGGGGATATCTAGTCAGTTGTAAAGGGAAAGGTAAAGGGGGATACCTAGTCAGTTGTAAAGGGAAAGGTAAAGGGGATACCTAGTCAGTTGTAAAGGTAAAGGTAAAGGGGGATACCTAGTCAGTTGTAAAGGGAAAGGGAAAGGGGGATACATAGTCAGTTGTAAAGGGAAAGGTAAAGGGGGATACCTAGTCAGTTGTAAAGGGAAAGGGGGATATCTAGTCAGTTGTAAAGGTAAAGGGGGATATCTAGTCAGTTGTAAAGGGAAAGGGGGATATCTAGTCAGTTGTAAAGGGAAAGGGGAAAGGGGATACCTAGTCAGTTGTAAAGGGAAAGGGGAAGGAGGATACCTAGTCAGTTGGAAAGGGGAAGGGGGGTACCTAGTCAGTTGTAAAGGGGAAGGGGGATACCTAGTCAGTTGGAAAGGGGAAGGGGGATACCTAGTCAGTTGGAAAGGGGAAGGGGGGTACCTAGTCAGTTGGAAAGGGAAAGGGAAAGGGGGATACATAGTCAGTTGTAAAGGGAAAGGGGGCTACCTAGTCAGTTGTAAAGGGAAAGGGGAAAGGGGATACCTAGTCAGTTGTAAAGGGAAAGGGGAAGGAGGATACCTAGTCAGTTGGAAAGGGGAAGGGGGGTACCTAGTCAGTTGTAAAGGGAAAGGGGAAGGGGGATACCTAGTCAGTTGGAAAGGGGAAGGGGGATACCTAGTCAGTTGTAAAGGGGAAGGGGGGTACCTAGTCAGTTGTAAAGGGAAAGGGAAAGGGGGATACATAGTCAGTTGTAAAGGGAAAGGGGAAGGGGGATACATAGTCAGTTGGAAAGGGGAAGGGGGATACCTAGTCAGTTGTAAAGGGAAAGGGGAAGGGGGATACCTAGTCAGTTGTAAAGGGAAAGGGAAAGGGGGATACCTAGTCAGTTGGAAAGGGGGATATCTAGTCAGTTGGAAAGGGAAAGGGGGATACCTAGTCAGTTGTAAAGGGAAAGGGGGATACCTAGTAAGTTGGAAAGGGAAATGGGGATACCTAGTCAGTTGTAAAGGGAAAGGGGGATACCTAGTCAGTTGTAAAGGGAAAGGTAAAGGGGGATACCTAGTCAGTTGTAAAGGGAAAGGTAAAGGGGGATACCTAGTCAATTGGAAATGGGGATATCTAGTCAGTTGTAAAGGGAAAGGGAAAGGGGAAATACCTAGTCAGTTGTAAAGGGAAAGGTAAAGGGGGATACCTAGTCAATTGGAAATGGGGATATCTAGTCAGTTGTTAAGGGAAAGGGGAATACCTAGTCAGTTGTAAAGGGAAAGGGGAAAGGGGATACCTAGTCAGTTGTAAAGGGAAAGGGGAAGGAGGATACCTAGTCAGTTGGAAAGGGGAAGGGGGGTACCTAGTCAGTTGTAAAGGGAAAGGGGAAGGGGGATACCTAGTCAGTTGGAAAGGGGAAGGGGGATACCTAGTCAGTTGTAAAGGGGAAGGGGGATACCTAGTCAGTTGTAAAGGGGAAGGGGGGTACCTAGTCAGTTGTAAAGGGAAAGGGAAAGGGGGATACATAGTCAGTTGTAAAGGGAAAGGGGAAGGGGGATACATAGTCAGTTGGAAAGGGGAAGGGGGATACCTAGTCAGTTGTAAAGGGAAAGGGGAAGGGGGATACCTAGTCAGTTGTAAAGGGAAAGGGAAAGGGGGATACCTAGTCAGTTGGAAAGGGGGATATCTAGTCAGTTGGAAAGGGAAAGGGGGATACCTAGTCAGTTGTAAAGGGAAAGGGGGATACCTAGTAAGTTGGAAAGGGAAATGGGGATACCTAGTCAGTTGTAAAGGGAAAGGGGGATACCTAGTCAGTTGTAAAGGGAAAGGTAAAGGGGGATACCTAGTCAGTTGTAAAGGGAAAGGTAAAGGGGGATACCTAGTCAATTGGAAATGGGGATATCTAGTCAGTTGTAAAGGGAAAGGGAAAGGGGAAATACCTAGTCAGTTGTAAAGGGAAAGGTAAAGGGGGATACCTAGTCAATTGGAAATGGGGATATCTAGTCAGTTGTTAAGGGAAAGGGGAATACCTAGTCAGTTGTAAAGGGAAAGGTAAAGGGGATACCTAGTCAGTTGTAAAGGGAAAGGGGAAGGAGGATACCTAGTCAGTTGGAAAGGGGAAGGGGGGTACCTAGTCAGTTGTAAAGGGAAAGGGGAAGGGGGATACCTAGTCAGTTGGAAAGGGGAAGGGGGATACCTAGTCAGTTGTAAAGGGGAAGGGGGGTACCTAGTCAGTTGTAAAGGGAAAGGGAAAGGGGGATACATAGTCAGTTGTAAAGGGAAAGGGGAAGGGGGATACATAGTCAGTTGGAAAGGGGAAGGGGGATACCTAGTCAGTTGTAAAGGGAAAGGGGAAGGGGGATACCTAGTCAGTTGTAAAGGGAAAGGGAAAGGGGGATACCTAGTCAGTTGGAAAGGGGGATATCTAGTCAGTTGGAAAGGGAAAGGGGGATACCTAGTCAGTTGTAAAGGGAAAGGGGGATACCTAGTAAGTTGGAAAGGGAAATGGGGATACCTAGTCAGTTGTAAAGGGAAAGGGGGATACCTAGTCAGTTGTAAAGGGAAAGGTAAAGGGGGATACCTAGTCAGTTGTAAAGGGAAAGGTAAAGGGGGATACCTAGTCAATTGGAAATGGGGATATCTAGTCAGTTGTAAAGGGAAAGGGAAAGGGGAAATACCTAGTCAGTTGTAAAGGGAAAGGTAAAGGGGGATACCTAGTCAATTGGAAATGGGGATATCTAGTCAGTTGTTAAGGGAAAGGGGAATACCTAGTCAGTTGTAAAGGGAAAGGGGAAAGGGGATACCTAGTCAGTTGTAAAGGGAAAGGGGAAGGAGGATACCTAGTCAGTTGGAAAGGGGAAGGGGGGTACCTAGTCAGTTGTAAAGGGAAAGGGGAAGGGGGATACCTAGTCAGTTGGAAAGGGGAAGGGGGATACCTAGTCAGTTGTAAAGGGGAAGGGGGATACCTAGTCAGTTGTAAAGGGGAAGGGGGGTACCTAGTCAGTTGTAAAGGGAAAGGGAAAGGGGGATACATAGTCAGTTGTAAAGGGAAAGGGGAAGGGGGATACATAGTCAGTTGGAAAGGGGAAGGGGGATACCTAGTCAGTTGTAAAGGGAAAGGGGAAGGGGGATACCTAGTCAGTTGTAAAGGGAAAGGGAAAGGGGGATACCTAGTCAGTTGGAAAGGGGGATATCTAGTCAGTTGGAAAGGGAAAGGGGGATACCTAGTCAGTTGTAAAGGGAAAGGGGGATACCTAGTAAGTTGGAAAGGGAAATGGGGATACCTAGTCAGTTGTAAAGGGAAAGGGGGATACCTAGTCAGTTGTAAAGGGAAAGGTAAAGGGGGATACCTAGTCAGTTGTAAAGGGAAAGGTAAAGGGGGATACCTAGTCAATTGGAAATGGGGATATCTAGTCAGTTGTAAAGGGAAAGGGAAAGGGGAAATACCTAGTCAGTTGTAAAGGGAAAGGTAAAGGGGGATACCTAGTCAATTGGAAATGGGGATATCTAGTCAGTTGTTAAGGGAAAGGGGAATACCTAGTCAGTTGTAAAGGGAAAGGTAAAGGGGGATACCTAGTCAGTTGTAAAGGGAAAGGTAAAGGGGGATACCTAGTCAGTTGTAAAGGGAAAGGTAAAGGGGGATACCTAGTCAGTTGTAAAGGGAAAGGGAAAGGGGAATACCTAGTCAGTTGTAAAGGGGGATACCTAGTCAATTGGAAATGGGGATATATAGTCAGTTGTTAAGGGGGATATCTAGTCAGTTGTAAAGGGAAAGGTAAAGGGGGATACCTAGTCAGTTGTAAAGGAAAAGGTAAAGGGGGATACCTAGTCAGTTGTAAAGGTAAAGGTAAAGGGGGATACCTAGTCAGTTGTAAAGGGAAAGGGAAAGGGGGATACATAGTCAGTTGTAAAGGGAAAGGTAAAGGGGGATACCTAGTCAGTTGTAAAGGGAAAGGGGGATATCTAGTCAGTTGTAAAGGTAAAGGGGGATATCTAGTCAGTTGTAAAGGGAAAGGGGGATATCTAGTCAGTTGTAAAGGGAAAGGGGAAAGGGGATACCTAGTCAGTTGTAAAGGGAAAGGGGAAGGAGGATACCTAGTCAGTTGGAAAGGGGAAGGGGGGTACCTAGTCAGTTGTAAAGGGGAAGGGGGATACTTAGTCAGTTGTAAAGGGAATGGTGGATATCTAGTCAGTTGGAAAGGGATAGGGGGATACCTAGTCAGTTGGAAAGGGGGACATCTAGTCAGTTGGAAAGGGGAATACCTAGTCAGTTGTAAAGGGGGAGGGGAGATACCTAGTCAGTTGTAAAGGGAATGGGGGATATCTAGTTAGTTGGAAAGGGGGATACCTAGTCAGTTGGAAAGGGGGATACCTAGTCAGTTGTAAAGGGGGATACCTAGTCAGTTGGAAAGGGGGATACCTAGTCAGTTGTAAAGGGAATGGGGGATATCTAGTCAGTTGGAAAGGGAAAGGGGGATACCTAGTCAGTTGTGAAGGGGAAGGGGGATACCTAGTCAGTTGTAAAGGGGAAGGGGGATTCCTAGTCAGTTGTAAAGGGAAAGGGGGATACCTAGTCAGTTGGAAAGGGAAAGGGGGATACCTAGTCAGTTGTAAAGGGGACGGGGGGTACCTAGTCAGTTGTAAAGGGGACGGGGGGTACCTAGTTTGTTGTAAAGGGAAAGGGAAAGGGGGATACATAGTCAGTTGTAAAGGGGAAGGGGAATACCTAGTCAGTTGTAAATGGAAAGGGGGATATCTAGTCAGTTGGAAAGGGGGATATCTAGTCAGTTGGAAAGGGGGATATCTAGTCAGTTGGAAAGTGGGATACCTAGTCAGTTGGAAAGGGAAAGGGAAAGGGGGATACCTAGTCAGTTGTAAAGGGGAAGGGGGGTACCTAGTCAGTTGTAAAGGGAAAGGGGAAGGGGGATACTTAGTCAGTTGTAAAGGGGAAGGGGGATACCTAGTCAGTTGTAAAGGGAAAGGGAAAGGGGGATACATAGTCAGGTGTAAAGGTAAAGGGGAAGGGGGATACCTAGTCAGTTGTAAAGGTAAAGGGAAAGGGGATACCTAGTCAGTTGTAAAGGGAAAGGGGAAGGGGGATACCTAGTCAGTTGGAAAGGGGAAGGGGGGTACTTAGTCAGTTGTAAAGGGAAAGGGGAAGGGGGATACCTAGTCAGTTGGAAAGGGAAAGGGGAAGGGGGATACCTAGTCAGTTGGAAAGGGGAAGGGGGGTACCTAGTCAGTTGTAAAGGGGAAGGGGGATACCTAGTCAGTTGTAAAGGGAAAGGGAAAGGGGGATAAATAGTCAGTTGTAAAGGGAAAGGGGAAAGGGGATACCTAGTCAGTTGTAAAGGGGGATATCTAGTCAGTTGGAAAGGGAAAGGGGAAGGAGGATACCTAGTCAGTTGGAAAGGGGAAGGGGGGTACCTAGTCAGTTGTAAAGGGGAAGGGGGATGCCTAGTCAGTTGGAAAGGGGAAGGGGGATACCTAGTCAGTTGGAAAGGGGAAGGGGGGTACCTAGTCAGTTGGAAAGGGAAAGGGAAAGGTGGGATACATAGTCAGTTGTCAAGGGAAAGGGGAAAGGGGATACCTAGTCAGTTGGAAAGGGAAAGGGAAAGGGGGATACCTAGTCAGTTGGAAAGGGAAAGGGAAAGGGGGGATACCTAATCAGTTGTAAAGGGAAAGGGGGCTACCTAGTCAGTTGTAAAGGGAAAGGGGAAAGGGGATACCTAGTCAGTTGTAAAGGGAAAGGGGAAGGAGGATACCTAGTCAGTTGGAAAGGGGAAGGGGGGTACCTAGTCAGTTGTAAAGGGAAAGGGGAAGGGGGATACCTAGTCAGTTGTAAAGGGGAAGGGGGATACCTAGTCAGTTGTAAAGGGGAAGGGGGGTACCTAGTCAGTTGTAAAGGGAAAGGGAAAGGGGGATACATAGTCAGTTGTAAAGGGAAAGGGGAAGGGGGATACCTAGTCAGTTGTAAAGGGAAAGGGAAAGGGGGATACCTAGTCAGTTGGAAAGGGGGATATCTAGTCAGTTGGAAAGGGAAAGGGGGATACCTAGTCAGTTGTAAAGGGAAAGGGGGATACCTAGTAAGTTGGAAAGGGAAATGGGGATACCTAGTCAGTTGTAAAGGGAAAGGGGGATACCTAGTCAGTTGTAAAGGGAAAGGTAAAGGGGGATACCTAGTCAGTTGTAAAGGGAAAGGTAAAGGGGGATACCTAGTCAGTTGTAAAGGGAAAGGTAAAGGGGGATACCTAGTCAGTTGTAAAGGGAAAGGTAAAGGGGGATACCTAGTCAGTTGTAAAGGGAAAGGGAAAGGGGAGAACCTAGTCAGTTGTAAAGGGAAAGGTAAAGGGGGATACCTAGTCAATTGGAAATGGGGATATCTAGTCAGTTGTTAAGGGGGATATCTAGTCAGTTGTAAAGGGAAAGGTAAAGGGGGATACCTAGTCAGTTGTAAAGGGAAAGGTAAAGGGGGATACCTAGTCAGTTGTAAAGGTAAAGGTAAAGGGGGATACCTAGTCAGTTGTAAAGGGAAAGGGAAAGGGGGATACATAGTCAGTTGTAAAGGGAAAGGTAAAGGGGGATACCTAGTCAGTTGTAAAGGGAAAGGGGGATATCTACTCAGTTGTAAAGGTAAAGGGGGATATCTAGTCAGTTGTAAAGGGAAAGGGGAAAGGGGATACCTAGTCAGTTGTAAAGGGAAAGGGGAAGGAGGATACCTAGTCAGTTGGAAAGGGGAAGGGGGGTACCTAGTCAGTTGTAAAGGGGAAGGGGGATACCTAGTCAGTTGGAAAGGGGAAGGGGGATACCTAGTCAGTTGGAAAGGGGAAGGGGGGTACCTAGTCAGTTGGAAAGGGAAAGGGAAAGGGGGATACATAGTCAGTTGTAAAGGGAAAGGGGAAAGGGGATACCTAGTCAGTTGGAAAGGGAAAGGGAAAGGGGGATACCTAATCAGTTGTAAAGGGAAAGGGGGCTACCTAGTCAGTTGTAAAGGGAAAGGGGAAAGGGGATACCTAGTCAGTTGTAAAGGGAAAGGGGAAGGAGGATACCTAGTCAGTTGGAAAGGGGAAGGGGGGTACCTAGTCAGTTGTAAAGGGAAAGGGGAAGGGGGATACCTAGTCAGTTGGAAAGGGGAAGGGGGATACCTAGTCAGTTGTAAAGGGGAAGGGGGGTACCTAGTCAGTTGTAAAGGGAAAGGGAAAGGGGGATACATAGTCAGTTGTAAAGGGAAAGGGGAAGGGGGATACATAGTCAGTTGGAAAGGGGAAGGGGGATACCTAGTCAGTTGTAAAGGGAAAGGGGAAGGGGGATACCTAGTCAGTTGTAAAGGGAAAGGGAAAGGGGGATACCTAGTCAGTTGGAAAGGGGGATATCTAGTCAGTTGGAAAGGGAAAGGGGGATACCTAGTCAGTTGTAAAGGGAAAGGGGGATACCTAGTAAGTTGGAAAGGGAAATGGGGATACCTAGTCAGTTGTAAAGGGAAAGGGGGATACCTAGTCAGTTGTAAAGGGAAAGGTAAAGGGGGATACCTAGTCAGTTGTAAAGGGAAAGGTAAAGGGGGATACCTAGTCAATTGGAAATGGGGATATCTAGTCAGTTGTAAAGGGAAAGGGAAAGGGGAAATACCTAGTCAGTTGTAAAGGGAAAGGTAAAGGGGGATACCTAGTCAATTGGAAATGGGGATATCTAGTCAGTTGTTAAGGGAAAGGGGAATACCTAGTCAGTTGTAAAGGGAAAGGTAAAGGGGGATACCTAGTCAGTTGTAAAGGGAAAGGTAAAGGGGGATACCTAGTCAGTTGTAAAGGGAAAGGTAAAGGGGGATACCTAGTCAGTTGTAAAGGGAAAGGGATAGGGGAATACCTAGTCAGTTGTAAAGGGGGATACCTAGTCAATTGGAAATGGGGATATCTAGTCAGTTGTTAAGGGGGATATCTAGTCAGTTGTAAAGGGAAAGGTAAAGGGGGATACCTAGTCAGTTGTAAAGGAAAAGGTAAAGGGGGATACCTAGTCAGTTGTAAAGGTAAAGGTAAAGGGGGATACCTAGTCAGTTGTAAAGGGAAAGGGAAAGGGGGATACATAGTCAGTTGTAAAGGGAAAGGTAAAGGGGGATACCTAGTCAGTTGTAAAGGGAAAGGGGGATATCTAGTCAGTTGTAAAGGTAAAGGGGGATATCTAGTCAGTTGTAAAGGGAAAGGGGGATATCTAGTCAGTTGTAAAGGGAAAGGGGAAAGGGGATACCTAGTCAGTTGTAAAGGGAAAGGGGAAGGAGGATACCTAGTCAGTTGGAAAGGGGAAGGGGGGTACCTAGTCAGTTGTAAAGGGGAAGGGGGATACTTAGTCAGTTGTAAAGGGAATGGTGGATATCTAGTCAGTTGGAAAGGGATAGGGGGATACCTAGTCAGTTGGAAAGGGGGACATCTAGTCAGTTGGAAAGGGGAATACCTAGTCAGTTGTAAAGGGGGAGGGGAGATACCTAGTCAGTTGTAAAGGGAATGGGGGATATCTAGTTAGTTGGAAAGGGGGATACCTAGTCAGTTGGAAAGGGGGATACCTAGTCAGTTGTAAAGGGGGATACCTAGTCAGTTGGAAAGGGGGATACCTAGTCAGTTGTAAAGGGAATGGGGGATATCTAGTCAGTTGGAAAGGGAAAGGGGGATACCTAGTCAGTTGTGAAGGGGAAGGGGGATACCTAGTCAGTTGTAAAGGGGAAGGGGGATTCCTAGTCAGTTGTAAAGGGAAAGGGGGATACCTAGTCAGTTGGAAAGGGAAAGGGGGATACCTAGTCAGTTGTAAAGGGGACGGGGGGTACCTAGTCAGTTGTAAAGGGGACGGGGGGTACCTAGTTTGTTGTAAAGGGAAAGGGAAAGGGGGATACATAGTCAGTTGTAAAGGGGAAGGGGAATACCTAGTCAGTTGTAAATGGAAAGGGGGATATCTAGTCAGTTGGAAAGGGGGATATCTAGTCAGTTGAAAAGGGGGATATCTAGTCAGTTGGAAAGTGGGATACCTAGTCAGTTGGAAAGGGAAAGGGAAAGGGGGATACCTAGTCAGTTGTAAAGGGGAAGGGGGGTACCTAGTCAGTTGTAAAGGGAAAGGGGAAGGGGGATACCTAGTCAGTTGTAAAGGGGAAGGGGGGTACCTAGTCAGTTGTAAAGGGAAAGGGGAAGGGGGATACCTAGTCAGTTGTAAAGGGGAAGGGGGGTACCTAGTCAGTTGTAAAGGGAAAGGGGAAGGGGGATACCTAGTCAGTTGGAAAGGTGAAGGGGGATACCTAGTCAGTTGTAAAGGGGAAGGGGGATACCTAGTCAGTTGTAAAGGGGAAGGGGGGTACCTAGTCAGTTATAAAGGGAAAGGGAAAGGGGGATACATAGTCAGTTGTAAAGGGAAAGGGGAAGGGGGATACATAGTCAGTTGGAAAGGGGAAGGGGGATACCTAGTCAGTTGTAAAGGGAAAGGGGAAGGGGGATACCTAGTCAGTTGTAAAGGGAAAGGGAAAGGGGGATACCTAGTCAGTTGGAAAGGGGGATATCTAGTCAGTTGTAAAGGGAAAGGGGGATACCTAGTAAGTTGGAAAGGGAAATGGGGATACCTAGTCAGTTGTAAAGGGAAAGGGGGATACCTAGTCAGTTGTAAAGGGAAAGGTAAAGGGGGATACCTAGTCAGTTGTAAAGGGAAAGGTAAAGGGGGATACCTAGTCAATTGGAAATGGGGATATCTAGTCAGTTGTAAAGGGAAAGGGAAAGGGGAAATACCTAGTCAGTTGTAAAGGGAAAGGTAACGGGGGATACCTAGTCAATTGGAAATGGGGATATCTAGTCAGTTGTTAAGGGAAAGGGGAATACCTAGTCAGTTGTAAAGGGAAAGGTAAAGGGGGATACCTAGTCAGTTGTAAAGGGAAAGGTAAAGGGGGATACCTAGTCAGTTGTAAAGGGAAAGGTAAAGGGGGATACCTAGTCAGTTGTAAAGGGAAAGGGAAAGGGGAATACCTAGTCAGTTGTAAAGGGAAAGGTAAAGGGGGATACCTAGTCAATTGGAAATGGGGATATCTAGTCAGTTGTTAAGGGGGATATCTAGTCAGTTGTAAAGGGAAAGGTAAAGGGGGATACCTAGTCAGTTGTAAAGGGAAAGGTAAAGGGGGATACCTAGTCAGTTGTAAAGGTAAAGGGGGATACCTAGTCAGTTGTAAAGGGAAAGGGAAAGGGGGATACATAGTCAGTTGTAAAGGGAAAGGTAAAGGGGGATACCTAGTCAGTTGTAAAGGGAAAGGGGGATATCTAGTCAGTTGTAAAGGTAAAGGGGGATATCTAGTCAGTTGTAAAGGTAAAGGGGGATATCTAGTCAGTTGTAAAGGGAAAGGGGGATATCTAGTCAGTTGTAAAGGTAAAGGGGGATATCTAGTCAGTTGTAAAGGGAAAGGGGGATATCTAGTCAGTTGTAAAGGGAAAGGGGAAAGGGGATACCTAGTCAGTTGTAAGGGGAAAGGGGAAGGAGGATACCTAGTCAGTTGGAAAGGGGAAGGGGGGTACCTAGTCAGTTGTAAAGGGGAAGGGGGATACTTAGTCAGTTGTAAAGGGAATGGTGGATATCTAGTCAGTTGGAAAGGGATAAGGGGATACCTAGTCAGTTGGAAAGGGGGATATCTAGTCAGTTGGAAAGGGGAATACCTAGTCAGTTGTAAAGGGGGAGGGGAGATACCTAGTCAGTTGTAAAGGGAATGGGGGATATCTAGTTAGTTGGAAAGGGGGATACCTAGTCAGTTGAAAAGGGGGATACCTAGTCAGTTGTAAAGGGGGATACCTAGTCAGTTGGAAAGGGGGATACCTAGTCAGTTGTAAAGGGAATGGGGGATATCTAGTCAGTTGGAAAGGGAAAGGGAAAGGGGGATACCTAGTCAGTTGTGAAGGGGAAGGGGGATACCTAGTCAGTTGTAAAGGGGAAGGGGGATTCCTAGTCAGTTGTAAAGGGAAAGGGGGATATCTAGTCAGTTGGAAAGTGGGATACCTAGTCAGTTGGAAAGGGAAAGGGGGATACCTAATCAGTTGGAAAGGGAAAGAGGGATACCTAGTCAGTTGTAAAGGGGACGGGGGGTACCTAGTTTGTTGTAAAGGGAAAGGGAAAGGGGGATACATAGTCAGTTGTAAAGGGGAAGGGGAATACCTAGTCAGTTGTAAATGGAAAGGGGGATATCTAGTCAGTTGGAAAGGGGGATATCTAGTCAGTTGGAAAGGGGGATATCTAGTCAGTTGGAAAGTGGGATACCTAGTCAGTTGTAAAGGGAAAGGGAAAGGGGGATACCTAGTCAGTTGTAAAGGGGAAGGGGGGTACCTAGTCAGTTGTAAAGGGAAAGGGGAAGGGGGATACCTAGTCAGTTGTAAAGGGGAAGGGGGGTACCTAGTCAGTTGTAAAGGGGAAGGGGGATACCTAGTCAGTTGGAAAGGGAAAGGGGGATAAATAGTCAGTTGTAAAGGGAAAGGGGAAGGGGGATACATAGTCAGTTGTAAAGGGAAAGGGGAAAGGGGATACCTAGTCAGTTGTAAAGGGAAAGGGGAAGGAGGATACCTAGTCAGTTGGAAAGGGGAAGGGGGGTACCTAGTCAGTTGTAAAGGGGAAGGGGGATACTTAGTCAGTTGTAAAGGGACTGGTGGATATCTAGTCAGTTGGAAAGGGATAGGGGGATACCTAGTCAGTTGGAAAGGGGGATATCTAGTCAGTTGGAAAGGGGAAGGGGGGTACCTAGTCAGTTGTAAAGGGGAAGGGGGATACTTAGTCAGTTGTAAAGGGAATGGTGGATATCTAGTCAGTTGGAAAGGGATAAGGGGATACCTAGTCAGTTGGAAAGGGGGATATCTAGTCAGTTGGAAAGGGGAATACCTAGTCAGTTGTAAAGGGGGAGGGGAGATACCTAGTCAGTTGTAAAGGGAATGGGGGATATCTAGTTAGTTGGAAAGGGGGATACCTAGTCAGTTGGAAAGGGGGATACCTAGTCAGTTGTAAAGGGGGATACCTAGTCAGTTGGAAAGGGGGATACCTAGTCAGTTGTAAAGGGAATGGGGGATATCTAGTCAGTTGGAAAGGGAAAGGGAAAGGGGGATACCTAGTCAGTTGTGAAGGGGAAGGGGGATACCTAGTCAGTTGTAAAGGGGAAGGGGGATTCCTAGTCAGTTGTAAAGGGAAAGGGGGATATCTAGTCAGTTGGAAAGTGGGATACCTAGTCAGTTGGAAAGGGAAAGGGGGATACCTAGTCAGTTGGAAAGGGAAAGAGGGATACCTAGTCAGTTGTAAAGGGGACGGGGGGTACCTAGTTTGTTGTAAAGGGAAAGGGAAAGGGGGATACATAGTCAGTTGTAAAGGGGAAGGGGAATACCTAGTCAGTTGTAAATGGAAAGGGGGATATCTAGTCAGTTGGAAAGGGGGATATCTAGTCAGTTGGAAAGGGGGATATCTAGTCAGTTGGAAAGTGGGATACCTAGTCAGTTGTAAAGGGAAAGGGAAAGGGGGATACCTAGTCAGTTGTAAAGGGGAAGGGGGGTACCTAGTCAGTTGTAAAGGGAAAGGGGAAGGGGGATACCTAGTCAGTTGTAAAGGGGAAGGGGGGTACCTAGTCAGTTGTAAAGGGGAAGGGGGATACCTAGTCAGTTGGAAAGGGAAAGGGGGATAAATAGTCAGTTGTAAAGGGAAAGGGGAAGGGGGATACATAGTCAGTTGTAAAGGGAAAGGGGAAAGGGGATACCTAGTCAGTTGTAAAGGGAAAGGGGAAGGAGGATACCTAGTCAGTTGGAAAGGGGAAGGGGGGTACCTAGTCAGTTGTAAAGGGGAAGGGGGATACTTAGTCAGTTGTAAAGGGACTGGTGGATATCTAGTCAGTTGGAAAGGGATAGGGGGATACCTAGTCAGTTGGAAAGGGGGATATCTAGTCAGTTGGAAAGGGGAATACCTAGTCAGTTGTAAAGGGGGAGGGGAGATACCTAGTCAGTTGTAAAGGGAATGGGGGATATCTAGTTAGTTGGAAAGGGGGATACCTAGTCAGTTGGAAAGGGGGATACCTAGTCAGTTGGAAAGGGGAAGGGGGATACCTAGTCAGTTGTAAAGGGAAAGGGAAAGGGGGATACATAGTCAGTTGGAAAGGGAAAGGGAAAGGGGGATACCTAATCAGTTGTAAAGGGAAAGGGGGCTAACTAGTCAGTTGTAAAGGGAAAGTGAAGGGGGATACCTAGTCAGTTGTAAAGGGGAAGGGGGATACCTAGTCAGTTGTAAAGGGGAAGGGGGATACCTAGTCAGTTGTAAAGGGAAAGGGGGCTAACTAGTCAGTTGTAAAGGGAAAGGGGAAGGGGGATACCTAGTCAGTTGTAAAGGGGAAGGGGGATACCTAGTCAGTTGTAAAGGGGAAGGGGGATACCTAGTCAGTTGTAAAGGGAAAGGGGTATACCTAGTCAGTCGTACAACTGAATGCCTTCTACTGAAATGTGTCTTCCACATTTAACACAGGTATTTGACTGATCTGTTTCATGGTCATATCAGGTTTCATATATAGTCATTTGAATGTAATGTTATTTTCTCTATTCTAAATCCACATCGTTTTAGAGAATTTGACAGTACATCCAAACGGCCTAACAACCCCAACCGTATGGCGTTGTCGGTGAGCAGTTTACTAATGTCAACGTTGTGAACAGAGTGCCCCATGGTGGTGAGGTTATGGTATGGGCAGGCATAAGCTACGGACAACGAACCCAATTGCATTTTATCGATGGAAGTTTGAATGCACAGCGATACAATGACGAGATCCTAAGGCCCATTGTCATGCCATTCATCCTCCGCCATCACCTCATGTTTCAGCATGATAATGCACGGCCTCGTGTCGCAAGGATCTGTACACAATTCCTGGAAGCTGAAAATGTGCCAGTTTTTCCATGGCCTGCATACTCACCAGACATGTCACCCATTGAGAATGTTTGGAATGCTCTGCATCGACGTGTAGGACAGCGTGTTCCAGTTCCCGACAATATTCAGCAACTTCGCACATCCATTGAAGAGGAGTTGGGACAACATTCTACAGTCCACAAACAACAGCTGGATCAACTCTATGTGAAGGAGATGTGTCGCGCTGCATGAGGCAAATGTTGCTGACACCCGATACTGATTGGTTTTCTGATCCACACCACTACTTTTTCTTTTAAGGTATCTGTGACCAACAGATGCATATCTGTATTCCCAGTCATGTTCAGTATATGTTTTGATTTCCAAGACATTCTAAGGTTTGTATCATTCACAACTGAAGTTGCCCAATAACTCTAAATCTAGCGTATAGAACCCATTTCAAATGATCACTTTTACGCTCAACATAGCCACTTCATATACGCACTCTCTCCGGAATGGGAAAATATTTTTTATATTTTACTATTTTAGTTCAATTATATTCTTCTCACTATAAAATCAGATGATATATAATAATGGCACAGGACTTGTTGCTAAATGAACTAGTTACAGCCTAAGGCATGGAGCATAGCCAGCCAGATAACATACAGTAGGCCAATTCATATTCTGTTCATCTGAAATACATTTTCTTCATAATGTTTCTTTAGACCTAAAATACATCATGGATTTATTGTGATGGTGTATATTTTATTGATTTATTAGACTTTTTACAATGTAGATGTTCCAAAGGCTTGTATGTGTGGAGTCCTGGCGATGCTAAACATGTTTATGCTAATTAATGGTTAATTACTGTGAGACAGGCAGCCTTTTGCGTGAGAATAACTGTCTGACAAAATGTCATGACCGCTGCAGCCCTAGTCATATCCTCTGGTGTATGGCTCAGATGGCAGCAGACCTGCCAACAAAGCAAAGCTTGCTGAAATCTGTAAAGCCACAGATCCGGTATTGGACAGCATATTCTCTTGACCTTATTAGTTGACCACAAGGTTCTCAAAAAAAGATTTGCAAAGCTTGCTGAAAAACGCACCAGCTGCCCATTGGATGCAAGTGTCTATCCTTGTAAATGTATGACATTAATATTACATTTAGCCTCCATTGACTTCACACTGCACGCTGAAAAGTGAGGACCTCCAAATCTATACTGTGGACCACAGAGAGATCTTATGCAGGCCAGCACATTATTTTGACCTTATTAGTCGACCAGGATGTCCTGACATTGCTGACATTGGCCCCTATAATAGATCTGCAGCCAGATATGTGACCTGGAAAATAAGCAGAGCTCGGCTGTTGAGTGGATCCATGCCAGAGCATGTGACATTAATTATCATTTTCACATTTAGTTTTAGATTTTAACTGGCTGTTAGCTGTATTGGTATCGTGTAACAAATCCTGACATGAGCCAAGGCATTGGATGTCAGATAAACTCCTGTCTGTGGTGATAAAACTATTTGGCTAGCACAGACGGAGTCATTTAAAGCACTCTTAAATGTATTGGATCAAGTGTTACTATCCGATCCTCCACCCAAGTCCCTGCCAAAATACTTCAAATATATGCCATGACAGTTTTATAGTGACAGTTTACTCAACTGCTTAATGACATCTGGCAATTATCAGTAGTTATACCAGCCCTCACTCTGAACAAAACCTTTTTGATCTACAGTCTCTGACAACTTGCTGTTTTCTGATTTGTTATTAAGTGTCTTTGTGTCATATAATTTTATGAATATTAGATGAGTATGTCAGGATTAGGCATTGCTAGTTACTACAGTAATGACCTAGCAAATTACTCTAAATGAAAAGAGGTATTCAACTTGCTAAATTACAAAAAAGCATCATATAATTTGCTGACTAGAGACATACTCTACAGCTAAGAATGAAGCAACATGAAGAAAGGGTTAGTGATTGGCGAGGTTGTATTTTACCAACATGGAGGAAAGGTCTAGGGTTAGTGATTGGCGAGGTTGTATTTTACCAACATGGAGGAAAGGTCTAGGGTTAGTGATTGGCGAGTTTGTATTTTACCAATATGGAGGAAAGGTCTAGGGTTAGTGATTGGGGAGGTTGTATTTTACCAATATGGAGGAAAGGTCTAGGGTTAGTGATTGGCGAGGTTGTATTTTACCAATATGGAGGAAAGGTCTAGGGTTAGTGATTGGGGAGGTTGTATTTTACCAATATGGAGGAAAGGTCTAGGGTTAGTGATTGGCGAGGTTGTATTTTACCAATATGGAGGAAAGGTCTAGGGTTAGTGATTGGGTACGCAGATTTTTTTCAAAATGAAAGAAAGGGTTAGTGATTGGGGAGGTTGTACAAAATAGGGGTTCTTATTCTTTATGGAAATCAGATATAATGTCCATGCCACTATAAAAGATAATTTAATAAGATCAGCTGGGACATCTTATATGAATGTCTAAAATACAGTACTTTAACTTTGGCGGGTCCCTCATAAAATTGTGAAAGGTATTGTATTATACCAGGTCTCTGCAACAAAATCATAAACAATGGACGCAAGTCAGACAGTTTGAAATGATCAAGAGCAGTGAGACAGGGTGGTTTAGTTGTCTCTCAATTCCTCAGTTCCTTCACCAGACAAAAAGACAACTAAATAACTAATTGTTCATCCTGATCAGACAGGTTTTTTACATGGACGATACGTTGGAGATAATATACGACAACTACTAGAAATAATAGAACATCATGAAACATATAAGCAGCCAGGAAAGGTTTTTATAGCAAATTTTAAAAAGGCATTTGATAAAGTAAGACTGGATTTGATTTATAAATACCTGGATTTTTTAAAATTCAGTAATTCTCTTAGAAAATGGGTAAACATAATGTATTTATGGAAAAAAAGGCTCTGATTAACTCTTTAGTCATATCTTAGTTTTCTCACGTACTTATGGCGCTGCCTACTCCTGATGATTATTTTTTCAAATCCTATGAGCCAAAAATAAACCAGACAAAATTAAACGTGCCTATCTATGTAATGAATATGAATTGGGTGGGTTGAGATTAATAAATATTAAAGCACTAAACCTCTCTCTAAAAGCTTCACTCATTCAAAAGTTTTATTTGAACCCTAAATGGTTCTCAAGTAGATTACTAAGAAAATTCATCATCCATTCTTTAAAAATGGCCTTTTTGCCTTTGTGCAGATTGCCACGTCTCATTTTCGATTAATTGAAAATTATACTTTCTTCAAAGTATCTCTCCTTTTTCAAACAAGCATAGCAGAGCTGGCTTCAATTTCAATTTCCTCCCCCTGAAAAGATAGAACAAATATTACAACAAATATTATGGCTGAACTCAACTGGGCTGGTTGATAAAATACCTGTACTTATGGGAAAGATTTTTGAAAAATGTATTTTGTTCTTAAATTATATTGTAAATTGGAATGGTAGAGTTATGTCCTTCATGGAGTTATCAGAATTGTACGGAATGGTCTGCTCAATCCAAGAGTACAACCAATTGATTACAGCATTGCCTCAAAAATGGAGGAGGAGGGTGGCAGCGGGAGGAGGTAGGGAACTGGTCTGTCTGCCCAATATAAAGGATCAAAACTGGTGGTGGCAGCGGGAGGAGGTAGGGAACTGGTCTGTCTGCCCAATATAAAGGATCAAAACTGGTGGTTGCAGCGGGAGGAGGTAGGGAACTAATCTGTCTGCCCAATATAAAGGATCAAAACTGGTGGTGGCAGCGGGGGGAGGTAGGGAACTGGTCTGTCTGCACAATATAAAGGATCAAAACTGGTGGTGGCAGCGGGAGGAGGTAGGGAACTGGTCTGTCTGCCCAATATAAAGGATCAAAACTGGTGGTGGCAGCGGGAGGAGGTAGGGAACTGGTCTGTCTGCCCAATATAAAGGATCAAAAATAATAAAAATAGCATAAATAGGAAAGTATACCAGTTTCATTTGAGGACCAGGATGTTGACAACTGTGCCATACAGATTGCAAAATAGTTGGGAAGAGATTTTTGATGTACCGATTCCATGGAACAGGGTGTAAGTTGATATATAAAATAACGCAAGACTCAAGACTGTGCTTTTCAGCTAAAATTATTATATAGAATTCTTGCCACCAACAAAATGTTGAATATTTGGGGCATGAAATCATCGAAGCACTGCAGATTTTGTTGTGAGGATACAGAATCAATAGACCATTTATTTAAGTATTGCCCTCAGGTAGCCTGTTTCTGCTCTTAGGTTCAGGAATGGCAGAAAATGCATGGCATTGATCTAAAATTGACCCTAGAAATAGTACTTTTAGGAGATCTGGAGTGACGGGGTCAGTCAATTACTAATTACTAATACTCTTAGTCAAATTATTTATCTTCAACTCGCAATCTGTAGCCCCAGTGGATTGTTTTACATCGATCTTCAATAAGGCACTTAGTACATAGACATCAAATGGTTGAAATGAGAAGTGAGGAATGTGTATCTGGAAATGTATCGTTCTCTGCAACTATTCTGTCCAATAAGGTGCCATCTGAGGCAAAGTGGTTCTAGACACAACATAAATGACTATCTTATCTGTTAGAGGTTGTCCTAATCTGCTGGGGTATTGAGGGGGTGGATTTTCATTTCAGAGATTTCACTACCTTCCAGAAGGCAGGTGGATTCCCAGCATTCTCAGACACACAGTTCAAGTACACTATATATAAGTACAAACATTATACATACAGTACATACAAACGTATGTAGATACCCCTTCAAATTAGCGCTGACAGGTGTATAAAATTGAGCACACAGCCGTGCAATCTCCGTAGACAAACATTGGCAGTAGAATGGCCTTACTGAAGAGCTCAGTGAATTTCAATGTAGCACCGTCATAGGATGCCACCTTTCCTTCAGTTCGTCACATTTCTGTCCTGGTAGAGCAGCTCTGGTCAACTATAAGTGCTGTTATTGTGAAGTGTAAACGTCTAGGAGCAACAACAGCTCAGCCGCGAAGTGGTAGGCCACACAAGCTCACAGAATGGGGTCGCTGAGGGCTGAATCACGTAGCGCATAAAAAAATGTCTGTCCTCAGTTGCAACACTTACTACCGAGTTCGAAACAGCCTCTGGAAGCAACATCAGAACTGTTTGCCAGGATCTTCATGAAATGAGTTTCCATGGCCGAGCAGCCATGGAAACTCAAGCCTAAGATCACCATGTTTTATGCCAAGCGTCGGCTGGAGTGGTGTAAAGCTCGCCGCCATTGGACTCTGGAGCAGTGGGAATGTGTTTTCTGGAGTGATAAATCATGCTTCACCATCTGGCAGTCCGATGGATGAATATGGGTTTGGCGGATGCCAGGAGAATGCTACCTGCCCCATTGCATAGTGCCAAATGTAAAGTTTAGTGGAGGATGGTCTGGGGCTTTTTCATGGTTTGGTCCTCTTAGTTCAAGTGAAGGGAAATCTTAATGCTACAGCAAACAATGACATTCTAGATGATTCTTTGCTTCACACTTTGTGGCAACAGTTTGGGGGAGGACCTTTCCTGTTTCAGCATGACAGTTCCCCAATACACAAAGCGAGGTCCATACAGAAATGGTTTGTCGAGATCGGTGTGGAAGAACTTGACTGGCCTGCACAGAGCCCTGACCTCAACGCCATGGAACACCTTTTGAATGAATTGGAACGCCGACTGCGAGACAGGCCTAATCTCCCAACATCAGTGCCCGACCTCACTAATGCTCTTGTGGCTGAGTTGACGCAAGCCCCTGCAGCAATGTTCCAACATCTATTGGATAGCCTTCCCAGAAGAGTGGAGGCTGTTATAGGAGCAAATGGGGGACCAACTCCATATTAATGCCCATGATTTTGGAATGAGATGTTCAACAAGGGTTTCAAATCAAATGTATTTATAAAGCCTTTTTTTACATCAGCAGATGTCACAAAGTGTTCATACAGAAACCCAGCCTAAAACCGCAAACAGCGAGCAATGCAGACGTAGAAGCACGGTGGCAAGGAAAAAATTCCTATGAAGGCAGGAACCTAGGAATAAACCTAGAGAGGAATCATGCTCTGAGGGGTGGCCAGTCCTCTTCTGACTGTGCCGGGTGGAAATTATAAGAGCACATGGCCATTAAGGCCAGATTGTTCTTTAATATGTTCAACTGTTCATAGATGACCAGCAGGGTCTAATAATAATCACAGTGGTTGTAGAGGGTGCAACAGGCCAGCACCTCAGGAGTAAATGTCAGTTGGCTTTTCATAGCCTGAACATTCAGAGGTTGAGACAGCAGGTGCAGTAGAGGGAGACAGAGAGGGAGAGTAGAAAACAGCAGGTCCCGGGACCTGGAAGGGCATCTAGGAATCTTTGGGTTGTCTGAGAATTTATAGTGCGGCTTTTGATAATGGTTGAGGTCTGAGCAGATTATTTTCTGTGATTGCAAACGTAATAAGATGGTGGACCGATAGAACAGGATTACTAGAAAACTAAACTAGATCCAGGGTGTGACTGTGGCAAATGCGTAGGTTCGGAGACGAGTTGGACAAAACCGATTCAGCCAATGATGGCTTCGAAAGCCTTTTGGAGAGGGTCTGTGGACTTTTCCATATGACTATTGAAGTATTTTAGTCAAATGAACCACAATAACCACAGTTAATCTAGTTAGATAACCGCAGCCACTCCACAATATATATATATATATATTAACCTAGTTAAATAACCACAGCCACTCTATAATAAATAACCATAGTTAACCTAGTCAAATAACCATAGTTAACCTAGTTAAATAACCACAGCCACTCTATAATAAATAACCATAGTTAACCTAGTCAAATAACCATAGTTAACCTAGTTAAATAACCACAGCCACTCTATAATAAATAACCATAGTTAACCTAATTAAATAACCGCAGCCACTCTATAATAAATAACCATAGTTAACCTAGTCAAATAACCACAGCCACTCTATAATAAATAACCATAGTTAACCTAGTCAAATAACCATAGTTAACCTAGTTAAATAACCACAGCCACTCTATAATAAATAACCATAGTTAACCTAGTTAAATAACCATAGTTAACCTAGTTAAATAACCACAGCCACTCTATAATAAATAACCATAGTTAACCTAGTCAAATAACCATAGTTAACCTAGTTAAATAACCACAGCCACTCTATAATAAATAACCATAGTTAACCTAATTAAATAACCGCAGCCACTCTATAATAAATAACCATAGTTAACCTAGTCAAATAACCACAGCCACTCTATAATAAATTACCATAGTTAACCTAGTCAAATAACCATAGTTAACCTAGTTAAATAACCACAGCCACTCTATAATAAATAACCGCAGCCACTCTATAATGAATAACCATAGTTAACCTAGTCAAATAACCACAGCCACTCTATAATAAATAACCATAGTTAACCTAGTTAAATAACCATAGTTAACCTAGTTAAATAACCATAGTTAACCTAGTTAAATAACCACAGCCACTCTATAATAAATAACCGCAGCCACTCTATAATAAATAACCATAGTTAACCTAGTTAAATAACCATAGTTAACCTAGTTAAATAACCATAGTTAACCTAGTTAAATAACCACAGCCACTCTATAATAAATAACCATAGTTAACCTAGTCAAATAACCACAGCCACTCTATAATAAATAACCACAGCCACTCTATAATAAATAACCATAGTTAACCTAGTTAAATAACCACAGCCACTCTATAATAAATAACCATAGTTAACCTAGTTAAATAACCACAGCCACTCTATAATAAATAACCATAGTTAACCTAGTTAAATAACCACAGCCACTCTATAATAAATAACCATAGTTAACCTAGTTAAATAACCACAGCCACTCTATAATAAATAACCATAGTTAACCTAGTCAAATAACCATAGTTAACCTAATTAAATAACCACAGCCACTCTATAATAAATAACCATAGTTAACCTAGTTAAATAACCACAGCCACTCTATAATAAATAACCATAGTTAACCTAGTCAAATAACCATAGTTAACCTAGTTAAATAACCACAGCCACTCTATAATAAATAACCATAGTTAACCTAGTTAAATAACCACAGCCACTCTATAATAAATAACCATAGTTAACCTAGTCAAATAACCATAGTTAACCTAATTAAATAACCACAGCCACTCTATAATAAATAACCATAGTTAACCTAATTAAATAACCACAGCCACTCTATAATAAATAACCATAGTTAACCTAGTTAAATAACCACAGCCACTCTATAATAAATAACCATAGTTAACCTAGTCAAATAACCACAGCCACTCTATAATAAATAACCATAGTTAACCTAGTCAAATAACCGCAGCCACTCTATAATAAATAACCATAGTTAACCTAGTCAAATAACCACAGCCACTCTATAATAAATAACCACAGCCACTCTATAATAAATAACCATAGTTAACCTAGTCAAATAACCACAGCCACTCTATAATAAATAACCATAGTTAACCTAGTCAAATAACCATAGTTAACCTAATTAAATAACCGCAGCCACTCTATAATAAATAACCATAGTTAACCTAGTCAAATAACCATAGTTAACCTAGTCAAATAACCGCAGCCACTCCATAATAAATAACCATAGTTAACCTAGTCAAATAACCGCAGCCACTCCATAATAAATAACCATAGTTAACCTAGTCAAATAACCACAGCCACTCTATAATAAATAACCATAGTTAACCTAGTCAAATAACCACAGCCACTCTATTATAAATAACCATAGTTAACCTAGTCAAATAACCACAGCCACTCTATAATAAATAACACAGTTAACCTAGTTAAATAACCACAGCCACTCTATAATAAATAACCATAGTTAACCTAGTCAAATAACCACAGCCACTCTATAATAAATAACCATAGTTAACCTAGTCAAATAACCACAGCCACTCTACAATAAATAACCATAGTTAACCTAGTCAAATAACCACAGCCACTCTATAATAAATAACCACAGTTAACCTAGTCAAATAACCACAGCCACTCCATAATAAATAACCACAATGTAACGGCTGTTGTGGGAAGAAGGTGAGGACCAATGCGCAGCGTGGTACATGTTCATCTTTTTAATGAAGTAAACTGAATAACGAAACAACCGGAACAGTTCTGTCTGGTGTAGACAAACAAAGAGTGAAAACAACCGCCCACAAAACACAATCAAAAACAGGCTACCTAAATATGGTTCTCAATCAGGGACAACGATTGACAGCTGCCTCTGATTGAGAACCATACCAGGCTAAACACAGAAATAGAAAAACTAACATAGACAACCCACCCAACTCATGCCCTGACCATACTAAAACAAAAGACAAAACAAAGGAGGTCAGAACGTGACACACAGTTAACCTAGTTAAATAACCACAGCCACTCTATAATAAATAACCATAGTTAACCTAGTTAAATAACCACAGCCACTCTATAATAAATAACCATAGTTAACCTAGTTAAATAACCACAGCCACTCTATAATAAATAACCATAGTTAACCTAGTTAAATAACCACAGCCACTCTATAATAAATAACCATAGTTAACCTAGTTAAATAACCACAGCCACTCTATAATAAATAACCATAGTTAACCTAGTCAAATAACCATAGTTAACCTAATTAAATAACCACAGCCACTCTATAATAAATAACCATAGTTAACCTAGTTAAATAACCACAGCCACTCTATAATAAATAACCATAGTTAACCTAGTCAAATAACCATAGTTAACCTAGTTAAATAACCACAGTTAACCTAGTTAAATAACCACAGCCACTCTATAATAAATAACCATAGTTAACCTAGTTAAATAACCATAGTTAACCTAATTAAATAACCACAGCCATTCTATAATAAATAACCATAGTTAACCTAGTTAAATAACCACAGTTAACCTAGTTAAATAACCACAGCCACTCTATAATAAATAACCATAGTTAACCTAGTCAAATAACCACACTTTACATCTCCACCTGACTGTCTGTGAGTCAACATGTATTGAGGGCTTCCCCTGATAGTTTGTTGGCTAGCCTATTTATAGCCAACATGTGTTATTGTTTTAGGAAACAGGGGATCACTGCAGTATTCAGCAAGGGCTTCCCCATGTTCTACTTCAATAAAGTTTGATGGTTCTTTCCATCCTCAAAAAGCACAAGAAAGAGGCTTGACACCCATTGCCTCAGATTGTGCTGAAATAATTTATGTAGTTATGAACAGATATGATTAGCACTCCTGAAACATTATTTTGTTGAAATATAATTTGATCTCTGAGAAAATAAGCTCACACCCCACCCCAATCCCACTCCAACAACCAGTATACAGTATCAGTTCTCTATGTCTGACAAGCATTCTTTATCATAAATTGCCGCTGGTCCTACTACTGCCACCACACCCTTTTATCTAATTTAGTGGTCTCTTGTGTTTATTAAATGGATCTCAACATTTTCTTTGCAACTTTGAGAAGAAAACCAATATCTTTAGCTCATGATGAAAGTACATTGTGTGGTCATACTCACTATTCAAGCCAGTCCTCCTTGAAAGCAATTCAGTTTGTCCTTCTCTTTGCAACCTAATGCTTCAACCCAACTCTAGTGAATAATCCAACTATCCCGGGCGTAACTTCGTTAACATGATATCAGTGTCCCCCTCCACCTCCCCACAACCCCTCCTAAACTTTGTTAACAGTATATCAGTGTCCCCCTCTACCCCCTCCCTGCCCAGACCAAGTTTGGAGCTTAGAGAAACATGTCCCTCAAATACAAAAACAAAGGTCACATATCATGCAATATCTTTAAAATAACTTGTCGTAAACTCTTTGTCTGCAGGGTGCTAATGTTCTCTCCACCTACAAACCGGCCAAAAAATATCTTCTGTCTACTTAAATATATAAACATTTGTTAAAGTGTTTAAAATGTATTTAATAGAGTGGATCCACTCCGTATTTGAGTCCCAGTGGTATTTGATAATGTCATATTTTTTGGTAATGGCAACTATCATTTATATAAATTCAGTGAAAATAAATTGAGACTAATATTAAATTCCAAAGACATGTGGTGCTCCTGGAAGTGGTGACGCTGGTAAGACAGTGAAATACAGAGGCCTCTCCTCCAATCCATTTCCTTAACCAGAGTGGTCCATAATTAACTTGTGCTTGGTGGGCACTTTCAACCAGATATAAGGAGGCTGAGGCACCATCATCCACAAGTCAGATACCTTCTTCCTCTGTGGTAAGGCTGTCTCCATCTCCTCACATGTTTACCTTTGTCTCATATTTGTAGTCAGCGACAGTAACTAACTGCACTGTTTAAATTGAGTTCTGCATTTTTTTTGATGTGTCTATTGAAAGATGTTACAATATGCAATCAAGTGACTTTGATTTAAAATGTTGCTTTAAGGAATGTGTATTACTTTAAATGTGTTTTACTTCAAATCTGTAACTTTCATTTACTGTCTAAAGTGATGCTCCTGCACTTGTTTGGAATTTCAGTGGGTGGTCTAGAATGTAACTGAGTTTTCAGGGGTGTATATTTGAATTCTTTACATAATGTGTAGTAAAGTGAGTTGCCAGGAAAATGAAAGTCACCAGTTGCACCTGTAGTTGAATTGGAAATTGCTGTAATGACTGAGTTGAATGATGCCATTCAAAAACTGTTCTATCCCTTCGAGGGCTAAATGATAAGGCTTTGGACTTGTGAATATTCATGACACCTTACTGTTTAACAGCGTCCTCCAAGAAGTACAAAGTAATCTGTAGGAGGAGGGAAAGAAGGTGAGACATGGTTTTAGTCTTCACATTAAAAGTGACAAAAATATTATAGAGAGATCGCTCATCTAACTCTGTTGACTAGTGAGGAAGCGCCACAGTCAATCCTGTTACTTTTTCTTATTTCATCTCTTTCCTAGTGATCCGTCACCATGAGCACGGATGCGGAGATGGCCATCTACGGCAAGGCTGCCATATACCTCCGTAAGCCTGAGAGGGAGAGGATTGAGGCACAAACAGCACCCTTTGATTCAAAGAATTCCTGCTATGTGTCAGATGCCAAGGAGCTTTACCTTAAGGGTTTAATTACTGGCAGGGCCGAAGGAAAGTGTACTGTGACAGTCACAAATCCTGACGGCACTAAGGAGGTAAGCCTGATTTGTTGAAGTTTGTGGAATTACTCTATTTTTTTCAACCTTAACTAGGCAAGTCAGTTAAGAACTCATTTACAATGACGGCCTACCAAAAGGGGGGTGAAAGAGGAGCGATTATGATAGAGGAAACCAAGTCTAGATTTAACTTTAGCCTCCAGCTTTGATATGTGCTGAGAGGACAGTGTACCGTCTAGCCATACACCCAAGTACTTGTATGAGGTAACTACCTCAAGCTCTAAACCCTCAGAGGAAGTAATCACACCTGTGGGGAGAGGGGCATTCTTCTTACCAAAGCACATGACCTTTGTTTTGGAGGTGTTCAGAACAAGGTCAATAGCAGAGAAAGCTTGTTGGACACTAAGAAAGCTTTGTTGTAGAGCTTTTAACACAAAGTCCGGGGAGGCGCCAGCTGAGTACTGTATAATCTGAGTATAAATGGATGAGAGAGCTTCTTACTGCCTGAGCTATGTTGTTGATGTAAATTGAGAAGAGTGTGGGGCCTAGGATCGAGCCTTGGGGTACTCCCTTGGTGACTGGCAGTGGTTGAGAGAGCAGATGTTCTGACTTTATTCACTGGACTCTTTGAGAGAGGTAGTTAGCAAACCAGGTCAAAGACCCCTCGGACACCAATACTCCTTAGCCTGGCCCACAAGAATGGAATGGTCTACCGTATCAAAAGCCTTGGCCAAGTCAATAAAAATAGCAGTATAACATTGCTTAGAATCAAGGGCAATGGTGACATTTTAGAACCTTTAAGGTTGCAGTGACACATCCATAACCTGAGCAGAAACCAGATTGCATCCCCGAGAGAATACTATAGACGACAAGAAAGCCAGTCAGTTGATTTTTGACAAGTTTTTCTAACACTTTTGATAAACAGGGCAAAATAGAAATAGGCCTATAACAGTTAGGATCAGCTTGATCTCCCCCTTAAAGCAACCTTAAAGAAAAACATGTATAAAAAGGATTTAATTTTTGTTTTAACAAAAGACAAGAAGGATTTCTTTGTTTTCTGTAAACAGAATATTACCTTTAAACACATGATCTTTATAGCTCTATTTAAAAATGGCATAATTTTTTGTATTGACTAGTCAAAATTCCCCATGTATGTGTCAGTGGGTGATAACAATGTAGTTGGATTCAACAGGGCTGCACATACAAATACAACATTGTATTTAATGAGCAAAACGTTTTGTCATGTCCAGTTTGATCTGCATGTAATCTAGATTTCTGACTGTTTCAGGAAGGAAAAGAGTTCAAAGACGCAGACATCTTCCAGATGAACCCCCCTAAGTACGATAAGATTGAGGACATGGCCATGATGACCTACCTGAATGAAGCCTCTGTGTTGTATAACCTCAAAGAGCGTTATGCAGCATGGATGATCTATGTAAGAAGCCTGCATAAACACAGACACACATACACATACATGAACATAACAAACACACACACACAATACTACACATCAATAAATGGTAGAAATGAACACATACCAAAACAGCAGGTCTACATCAGTATACCAGAGACCCACATCCTCACAGAAATCCAGGTCAATTTCAGTCAGATTTAGCTAATCCCCTAATTTAATGTAATCCCTTTCCTCCAGACCTACTCTGGGCTGTTCTGTGCCACGGTGAACCCCTACAAGTGGCTTCCTGTGTACGACATGGAGGTTGTTAACGCCTACAGAGGGAAGAAGAGGATGGAGGCTCCACCCCATATCTTCTCTGTCTCTGACAACGCCTTTCAGTTCATGCAGATCGGTATGAACTCTCACGGATGGATGGTTGAATGGATGGAAGGAAGTTAAAATATACTTTAGAGAGGTATCTACTGCTTTCTAGTCTAGGTTTGAACAGTCTGCTGGGAATATCTGATTTCACTAGCCTTGAATGGAAATGCCAAGGCAGCAGCTACTCTTCCTGGGGTCCAGCAACATTAAGGCAGTTACATACAATTAAAAACATAGCACATTTCATAGCTACTATTGCATCAATATGTTTTACCATAACAGTTTATAATCCAGGGTTACTCCAAGCAGTTTAGTAACCTCAAATTGCTCAATTTCCACATGATTTATTGCAAAATTGAGTTGAGGTTTAAGGTTTAGTAAATGACTTGTCCCAAATACAAGGCTTTTAGTTTTTGAAATATTTAGGACTAATGTATTTCTTGCCACCCATTCGGAAACTGACTGCAGCTCTTTAAGTATTGCAGTGATTTCACTTGCTGTTGTAGCTGACATGTAGTGTTGAGTCATCAGCATACATAGACACACAGGCAGTGTCACACTCCAGTCACCCAAGTCATAGACTGTTCTCTCTGCTACCGCACGACAAGCGGTACCAGAGCACAATGTCTATGACCAAAAGGCTCCTTAACAGCTTCTACCCCCAAGCCATAAGACTGCTGAACAATTAATCAGATGGCCACCGGACTATTAGATTGACCCCCCCTTCCATTTGTTTTGTACACTGCTACTACTCACTGTTTATTATCTATGCATAGTCCCTTCACCCCTACCTACATGTACAAATTACCTCAACTAACCTGTACCCCTGCACACTGACTTGGTACCGGTGCCTCCTGTATATAACCCCATTATTGTTATTTTATTGTGTTACTTTTTATACGTTTTTACTTTAGTTTATTTGGTCAATATTTTCTTGACTTTTCTTGAACTGCACTGTTGGTTAAGGGCTTGTAAGTAAGTAAGCATTGCATGGTAAGGTCTACACTGTTGGTTAAGGGCTTGTAAGTAAGCATTGCATGGTAAGGTCTACACTGTTGGTTAAGGGCTTGTAAGTAAGCATTGCATGGTAAGGTCTACACTGTTGGTTAAGGGCTTGTAAGTAAGCATTGCATGGTAAGGTCTTGTTGTATTTGGCGCATGTTACAAATAAAGTTTCATTTTCACAGTTACAGGTCATTAGTAAAGAATGAAAAAAGTAAGTGACCCAAACAGCTGCCTGACAACCTGGATTATGTTGAAGAACATAATCCATAATCCATTAAAGAACACCCGCTGTGTTCTGTTAGACCAGTAACTCTCAACCCACAATATAGCAGAGGACGTAAAGCCATGACTCCATCCACAATATAGCAGAGGACGTGAAGCCATGACTCAACCCACAATATAGCAGAGGACGTAAAGCCATGACTCAATCCACAATATAGCAGAGGACGTAAAGCCATGACTCAATCCACAATATAGCAGAGGACGTAACAAGTGCGTTTCCAGCAGCAGATTATTTTTTTAACCAGGCAAGTCAGTTAAGAACAAATTCTTATTTTCAATGACGGCCTAGGAACAGTGGGTTAACTGCCTGTTCAGGGGCAGAACGACAGATTTGTACCTTGTCAGCTCGGGGGTTTGAACTCGCAACCTTCCGGTTACTAGTCCAACGCAAGCTGCACTGAAGTCTAACAAAACAGCCCCCACAATCTCTTTATCATACATTTCTCTAAGTCAATCATCGGTAATTACATGTTGCTATGAATTCCATAATGTTGTTTGAGTATGATTTTTTATTTAACCTTCATTTAACTAGGCATATGAGTTAAGAACAAATTCTTATTTACGATGATAGTCTACCAGGGAAAAGTGGGTTAAATTCTTTGTTCAGGGGTAGAACAACAGATTTTTAACTTGTCAGCTCGGGGATTTGATCCAGCAACCTTTTGGTTATTTGCCCAATGCTCTAACCACTACTGTAGACTACCTGTCGCCCCGAAATGATAAGCAATGTGTTTTTGGTTCCAGATAATGAGAACCAGTCCGTCCTGATTACGTAAGTTCTATACAAACTTTTCAAAGTTTTTCTATTATAACTTGGGTGTGATGAAAATACACAACATTATGATTGGATTAGGCTACGTGTAAGTCGATTACTGTGAATATTTGTTGTATTCTCAATGCTATTTTAGTGAATCCCAATCTGATACTCAAACATGTGACTGAAACCCCTATTTCCCTGTCATATAAACCAGCGGAGAATCCGGTGCAGGAAAAACTGTCAACACCAAGCGTGTCATCCAGTACTTCGCCACGATTGCAGTGTCTGGTGGTGAAAAGAAGAAGGACGAGCCCGGCAAAATGCAGGTAGGTTGTGTTTGTGTTTGCCTTTTTCACACATTTCAGTCTGATGGGCTGTGTAAACTATTTTTTCCAGCGGTGAATCCTGTTTCAAGAAAAGCGTTGACCTCTTTATCAGTTTCCGAGCTACTTGTGTTTGTCTCAATCAGGGGTCTCTTGAGGATCAAATCATTGCAGCTAACCCTCTGCTGGAGGCTTACGGTAATGCCAAGACAGTGAGGAACGACAACTCGTCTCGCTTTGTAAGTATGAAGGGAATACTGTGGAAGTTACCTTGCATTGGAAACATTTATTTTAGTAGTTCCCTATTGTTTTATCAATATATGTCCTACAAACTGTAACATTTAAAGGGGTCTATCAAATAGTTGACCTATTTCTAACCCCCATGCTCCACTACAGGGTAAATTCATTAGGATTCATTTCCAAGGAGGCAAACTGGCTAAAGCTGACATTGAGACCTGTGAGTTGGTTTTGACTGTTTCTCAATGCTTTCCTAAATTTACACAGACACTTTTTTTTAGATATTTTTTGTAATCTCTCTCTCTCTCTCTCTATATATATATATATATATATATATATGTATCTCTCTCTCTCTGTATCTCTCTCTCTCTGTATCTCTCTCTCTCTGTATCTCTCTCTCTCTCTGTATCTCTCTCTCTCGCTGTATCTCTCTCTCTCTGTATCTCTCTCTCTCTCTCTCTGTATCTCTCTCTCTCTCTCTCTGTATCTCTCTCTCTCTCTTTATCTCTCTCTGTATCTCTCTCTCTCTCTCTTTATCTCTCTCTCTCTCTGTATCTCTCTCTCTCTCTCTCTCTGTATCTCTCTTTCTCTCTGTATCTCTCTCTATGTATCTCTCTCTCTCTCTCTCTCTCTCTTTCTCTCTCTCTCTTTCTCTCTCTCTCTTTCTCTCTGTATCTCTCTCTCTGTATCTCTTTCTCTCTGTATCTCTCTTTCTCTCTGTATCTCTCTCCCTCTCTGTATCTCTCTTTCTCTCTGTATCTCTCTCTCTCTCTCTGTATCTCTCTCTCTCTGTATCTCTCTCTCTCTTAGACCTGCTGGAGAAGTCCAGAGTGTCATTCCAGCTGCCTGATGAGAGAGGCTACCATATCTTCTTCCAAATGATGACAGGCCACAAACCTGAGATAGTTGGTATGGAAATGTAGAGGTTCAGAGAACATTATTCCCACCCCTATCTGTGGAACTTATAAAAAATAGTTAATGGTCCACACTATTAATACTATTAAAATGGGTACATTCAAGGTACCAAGGAATGAACTGTGAAGCACTAGTCCATGTGTCTCAGTCCCCTCTTTTGATGCTATTTATTGTTGTGACGTGACTACCATTAATGCGATGACAGCTATTCATTGAATAATTACATACCACTTTCAATTATTACGCAATTAAATGAATCATATAACAATTCATTAAGTAGTAATCTGCGGCACCACAGGAAAAGATAATTTAATGAGTTACTGTTTCCCGACTTAACTCAAGAATATCAGAATATCTCGATATACTATCCGTCATGCATCAATCATTTGCTCCTATTTCAGTCTCATTCTGAACATATTAATATCCTATAAATCTGCACGAACCCTAGTCTCCATGATGAGTCAGCAATACACAAATTGGCTGAATTATTTATTCACTAACTAACTAAATAATCACACAGAATTACATAAACACACACACACAGGATAAATTATACACTGATTGTTAGCGGGTGTCTCGCTAGCGGGACACCAGCCGACAACATCCGGTGAAATTGGAGGGCGTGCAATTCAAATAAATAATTGTAATATTAAACATTCATGAACATACAAGTATATTATATTATTTAAAAGCTTAAATTCTTGTTAATATAACTGCATTGTCCGATTTACAATATGCTTTACGGAGAAAGCATACCATGCGATTGTTTGAGGACGACGCCCCACATGAACATATTTTTCAACTTTTGAAGATCTTCCTCTGTTTGCAATCCCAAGGGTCCCAGCTACAACATAAATGGTTGTTTTGTTAGATCAAATTATTCTTTAATTCCCCAAAAGTCTGTTTAGTTAGCGCCATTGATTTGAGTAATCCACTCGTTCAACATGCAGACAAAGGAGTCCAAAAAGCTACCGCTAAACTTAGTTAAAACAAGTCAAACAACATTTCTATTTAATCCTCAGGTACTCTAAAATCAAAATAAACTCTTATATTTCATAGTATGATTGTTCTTTAAGTCACGACCACTTCCCTCATTATTTACATTAGAAATATTGTTTCAATGTCCAACCTTTTGATGTTAAAGTTTTGGGCGGAGTCTCTATCTACACACAAAGTATTTTTGACTTCTCCATATTGCAGTGCAGAGAGAGCGGAGGTTTACAACCGGTCGTTAAAGTCCTAGGACCGGCCCCACTTCTCCCCCCTTCCTCTGGTGGGAGAGAGAGAGGGGGGGGGGGGGGGGCTCCCTTTGATCCTCACCCAGGAGGGAAAGTCATAACATTATTATATACTACATGTATTCTTGAGTCCATCTATTGAGTAAAGGAGGGAGAGATACTGTAAAGGTAGGACAGCAGAATTCTAAGATTTAACTGACAAGCCATCCTCTGCTGTTCACAGAAATGTCGCTCATCACCACCAACCCCTACGACTTCCCCATGTGCAGCCAGGGTCAGATTACTGTGGCCAGCATCAATGACAAGGAAGAGCTGGATGCCACAGATGTGAGTCATACAAAGGGTTAATCAAACTATAGATAGGGAATGGGTAGAACCACCATACACACTGAATGCACTGAGCAATTTCAACTTGGTAGCAGCTGGGAATTGTCATATGTTTTTAGTTTGATTCTAAATGCCTTGTGTTAGTTAGGCATGTGACTTCACACTTCACCTTGGGGCACATGCTTTTAAAACATCCACAAGAGAGTGCCACTAAGTGCCCTGTGGAACTGTGTTAAAACTCCCATCTACTAGCGTAATAAGTAATCATGTGGAACAGAGAAGCCAGTCAATTCCATTCATACAATTTGTTCTGGACTGAGCACTGTATCGTGCTGTAACTGAACAAATGACCATCAGTTAATCCCTGTTATACGTCCTCTCCAATGCCAGGATGCCATTGGAATCCTAGGCTTCACTAATGAGGAGAAAATGGGCATCTACAAGCTGACAGGAGCTGTACTGCACCATGGAAACTTGCACTTCAAGCAGAAGCAACGCGAGGAGCAGGCTGAGCCAGATGGCACAGAAGGTGAGTCCCACTCATTGATTTACAATATGTAAAGCATTAGTCCCATTCATTGATATAAAATATGGAAAGCATTAGACCCATTCATTGATATACAATATGGAAAGCATTAGTCCCATTCATTGATATAAAATATGGAAAGCATTAGACCCATTCATTGATATACAATATGGAAAGCATTAGACCCATTCATTGATATACAATATGGAAAGCATTAGTCCCATTCATTGATATACAATATGGAAAGCATTAGTCCCATTCATTGATATACAATATGTAAAGCATTAGTCCCATTCATTGATATACAATATGGAAAGCATTAGTCCCATTCATTGATATAAAATATGGAAAGCATTAGACCCATTCATTGATATACAATATGGAAAGCATTAGACCCATTCATTGATATAAAATATGGAAAGCATTAGTCCCATTCATTGATATACAATATGTAAAGCATTAGTCCCATTCATTGATATACAATATGGAAAGCATTAGTCCCATTCATTGATATACAATATGGAAAGCATTAGACCCATTCATTGATATACAATATGGAAAGGATTAGTCCAATTTCCAAACATAGAAATAAAACACTTAAGACAGACAGTGCCAGATGAAAGTCAGGCAGGAGACCAAATTCCTACCCCCAGAAATGATTTGAAATGGTAGATGTGGTAGAAAATCAAAACCTAACCTACAGGAAAACATCTGACTGTCCACTGAGAGTACAGAACATTGGGAAACAATGGGAAACAAGTCTGAGTCTGTTGTTGTTGGTTATCTCTCCAGTGGCTGATAAAATCGGCTACCTACTGGGCCTGAACTCAGCTGAGATGTTAAAGGCTCTCTGCTACCCCAGAGTGAAGGTCGGCAATGAGTATGTGACCAAGGGACAGACTGTGCCTCAGGTAAGGTTGTAAATCACAGCATCTTAGGAGCACAGGAATTATTTTGGGGATGAGTGCATTACCCCCTTTTCTCCCAATTTCAATTACTATCTTGTCTCATCGCTGCAACTCCCCAGAAGCGAATAGTAATGTGTTTTCCCCCAAGCTTTTATTACCTTATTACTAGACATGGTCAACATCTCATGTATTCATTTGAGCTGTTATTATTGCAGGTCAATAACTCAGTCTCGGCCCTGGCCAAGTCCATCTACGAGAGGATGTTCTTGTGGATGGTTATCCGTATTAACCAGATGTTGGACACCAAGAATCCAAGGAAGTACTATATTGGTGTGCTCGACATTGCCGGGTTTGAGATTTTTGATGTGAGTGTGAGACCAGAGCAAGACAATTAGTTTTGATTGAGAGGGATTACAGCCTTGTATGATGAAATGATTCTGAAATCCCTTCAACAGTACAACAGCATGGAGCAGCTGTGCATCAACTTCACCAATGAGAAACTGCAACAGTTTTTCAACCACACCATGTTCGTCCTGGAACAAGAGGAGTACAAGAAAGAGGGAATCGTCTGGGCCTTCATCGACTTCGGCATGGACTTGGCTGCCTGCATTGAGCTGATTGAGAAGGTAAGCTGTCTGTGAGAATTAAAATGGACCGCAATAACATAGCTCATTGGGAGCGCTGTGTGAGATTATCACAGTGGTACGAGGAATCTGACTTTTGAGAACTCAGTATGTTTCCTATGATATGCCCATAAATTAATATAATCCTAAAATAGCATGTTTTGTAAAGGAATAAATGTGGTCCTAATTGTACATTTCAATAATTTAATATACATCTCTTTTCGTGAAGCCAATGGGCATCTTCTCCATCCTTGAAGAGGAGTGCATGTTCCCCAAGTCTTCAGACACTACCTTCAAGAACAAGCTTTATGACCAGCATCTTGGCAAAAACCAGGCGTTTGAGAAGCCTAAGCCTGCCAAAGGCAAGGCAGAGGCCCACTTCTCCCTGGTGCACTATGCCGGCACTGTGGACTACAACATTACTGGCTGGCTGGACAAAAACAAGGACCCCCTGAACGACTCTGTTCTTCAGCTGTACGGGAAGTCCTCAGTCAAACTGTTGGCTACCCTGTATGTTGCTGCCCCACCTGAGGGTAAGACTAGCATCACATCAAAAGATTTAACTGAGCAATACCCACTGAGCACACCACGTCATTTCATCGTGACGCATTGATCAACCAAATTCCAACCTTTATTCACCAACTCAAAAAGACAGCCAGAATTGTATTGATATCCTAATGTGTTATCAATATGCTTTCAACCATATTAAAGCACAACCAAATTCCAATGGAAAAACAAATGTCAGATTTTTGGGTTAGTTCTCATCTAAATGTGCTTTCACTGCGCTTTCAACCACTTAAAAGCAAAGTTCAAAAACAAAGTTCCAATGGGAATACAATGTCAGATATTTTGTATTAATTAAACAACTTAATGTGTTATCACTATCTAATAGCAGAACCAAATTATCTGGACTGCAGTTGAGATTACATTAAAAGTACATTGATCAATACTGTTCAAGATTCTGCTCATTAAAGCAAACGTGAAGATCTTCACAGACCTCCGACCTTTGCTATTTTGAACATGTGAGCTTTCTATGATTACATAAGAAGACATTGATAGTTACAATAGGCTAACCAGAACATGTGGCCATGGATGTGTTACTCATTTTAAGGTTGAATAAATACTGTTACATTAGTTTGTAAGATAGCCTTAACTTTAGGCAATTTACTGTATTGCAAAAGTCTTATTGAATTGTTTGTTTGACAACTCAACCAAATATCAACATATAAAGGATATCTTATGCAGATAGTTTCATCTGAACCACTGGCTTAATCGTATTCTTTAACTTTTGTTTTTGGTTTAGTTGGAGACATGAATCAAACATATCATTAGTTTAACTTTTCAACAAGTGAATAGGCTATTTACTGCATTGAATCTTAGCCAGGTCACAGTTGTAAATGAGAACTTGTTCTGTAGACAAACTGCATATTGAATTGTTTGGTTGTCAACGCAACCAAATATCAACATTTGAAGGAGATTTATGTTTTGTGCCACTGACTTAGTCTGGCTTTAATTCCAGTTTGTTTATTCCATGTGTAACTCTGTATTGTTTATGTCACACTGCTTTGCTTTATCTTGGCCAGGTTGCAGTTCTAAATGAGAACTTGTTCTCAACTGACCTACCTGGTTAAATAAAAGGTGAAATAAAATGTAATTAAAAAACAAAGCAAATGTAATATGTTGGATTGACATCTCAATCGCAACCAAGAATCAAAGTTAAAGAATAGGACTAAATCAAATCTAACTTTATTTAAAGTGCATTTAAAGCTTGATTCGATTTTTGGTTTGGATGGAGACGTCAATCCACCATATCAATTTTTAATTGGAAGACGAACTGGAGTCAAAGGAGAAGAAATCACAGATGGAACTAAGCAGAACATCTCCTTCAAATTTTGACATTTGGTTGCGCTGACAACCAAGCACAATTCAATATGCAGTTTGTCTACAAATTAATAATTGATATGTTGATTTCACGTCTCCAGCTCAATAAAAAATCTATGTTAAAGAATAGGTCTAAATCTAATCTAATTAACCTCTAAATGCACTTTAAATCAAGTTTGATTTGGTTTAGTCACAATATTTAACTTCAATGTTTGGTTGAGATGGAGACGTGAATCCAACATCTTAATAATTAACTTGAAGATAAAATTTGAAATCCACCAAAACTTGAAACCCTTGGCCTTTATTTATTGTCTATTTTTAGTTGAACCCGGGGCAGAACCCTGGGTAGAATTTGAAGCCTGGGTAGATGACTTCCCTAATGCTATGTAGGCCTAAGTAGCATCATTGATGATACACGACTCACAAAGTATTGTTACATTTCATTTGCTCTGTTAAACCTACCATTTCGAATGATTTTTGATAGCAACAGTTTTTGAGAGATAGCTCAATCCTCATTCTCCTGATAGCACATTGGTAACAGTCAGTGACAAATATGAAAGCCAAGCAGGGCTGGGCTTGGTTAAAACCCTGGATCAGGGACCAAAGGTTAGCTGTAGATAGATCAACTCTCCAGTAGGACATGTTGCCCAGCCTACTGTTTTTTTCTGATAGAGGATATCACGTTGTTTCAAATATATTAATTCAACATATTTTATACAATGTTTTTCTATGTTGAAATTGGTTATAATGATGACATAATGCTGTGAAATTGAAATTTCACCTTCAAAACAACTGTTGATTACTTTTTTCAAATCCAGTGTATTTTCCACATAGATTCCAAGTCACAGTACATTGACAAATGACTTTGAAACAACATTGATTGAAACTGTTTGTGCCCAGTGGGTAGTTAGACCTCCGACCTACATTTTTTATTTAAAGTCTTTGAATGTATCACATTTCCCAGGGTTGTTCCCTGGGTTAATTTACTCAAACAACATTTGCATTAAGATAAATGTGAAGTTAACCCGAGATTGTCTTGTTTATAAGGATCTCTTACTTTTGCCCATTTTAACAGATACAAGCAAGAAAGGAGGCAAGAAGAAGGGTGGTTCCATGCAGACTGTGTCCTCGCAGTTCAGGGTGATCTTTTGAAATGTGTTTATTCAGTCCTTCAAAAGGTGCATTGATTATCCCAAATTATTTATTTAAAAATTGGTTTGTAATCCTCTTACAGGAAAACTTGGGCAAACTGATGACCAACTTGAGGAGCACTCATCCTCACTTTGTGCGCTGCCTGATCCCCAATGAGTCAAAGACTCCAGGTACAAGAACTATTGAGTGATATATTTTTATGTAATCAGTAAAGTATCAGTAATATCAACGAACCCAATCTTTAACCTGTTTATGAGTATTAAAAGAGACTTGGTTTGTGTTTCCAGGTCTGATGGAGAACTTCCTGGTTATCCACCAGCTCAGGTGTAACGGTGTTCTGGAGGGTATCAGGATCTGCAGAAAGGGATTCCCCAGCAGAATCATCTATGCAGACTTCAAGCAGAGGTTCACGCACACAAACACAAATGCACACATACATACATACACATTACATGTACATTTGAGTCATTTAGCAGATGGTGTTATCCAGCAGCATACCACCCTGCATCCCACTGCTGGCTTGTCTCTGAAGCTAAGCAGGGTTGGTCCTGGTTGGTCCCTGGATGGGAGATCAGATGCTGCTGGAAGTGGTGTTGGAGGGCCAGTAGGTGGCACTCTTTCCTCTGATTTAAGGTGATCCCAATGTGCCAGGGCAGTTAAACAGATGTCCTGACTCTTTGAGGTCATTAAAAATCCCATGGAGTATAATGTAAGGGTGTTATTAACTGGTCTCCTGGCTAAATGTCTGATCTGGCACTCATACTGTCATGGCCACCAAATCATCCCCATCTTCCAATTGGCTCCATCTGTTCTCCAGGTTGTTGATGAGAATGTGTTCTCAGTCAACTTACCTGGTGAAAAATGTATACTTTTTCGTACTGGTCCCCCCACATGCACACACAAAACAATGGAAAAGATCAACTCTAAGGGTCAGTATATGTTACCTTTTACGTAATATAACCAACCTATTGCAACTTGACATATGTTAAGCATGTCTCCTCATTCAGGTATAAAGTACTGAATGCCAGTGTCATCCCTGAAGGCCAGTTCATGGACAACAAGAAGGCTTCTGAGAAGCTGCTGGGGTCCATTGATGTGAATCACGAGGACTACAAGTTTGGACACACCAAGGTCAGTCAAATACCCCCAACAAAAGCTGACAAAACACAACTTAAATGAAATTTTAAACCCTTACCATTCAAAATCTCTCCAGTTGATCAACCACCCTGTTATACTTTCTTCTTCATTAAGCTAATATAAAAAAGGTGGAGAAACATTCTACTGTTATTTTCAGTCATACATCCCAGGTAAAGAAGATAAACTCCATTTATTAACCTGTGCATTGTGTTACAGTGGTATGGCTGCAGTTATCTGTATCACTTTACATTATTCATCTACAACTGTACAAAACCTTTCAACTTCTGAACACACTATCCCATGGTCTGTGGTGATTTCCCCTCTGTTGATCCAACCCTTTCGATCTGTTACCATCTGACTGTGGTTCCATTGACCATGTTTACCTGTGGCCCAGGTGTTCTTCAAAGCCGGTCTGCTGGGGGTACTGGAGGAGATGAGAGATGAGAAGCTGGCCTCTCTGGTCGGCATGGTCCAGGCTCTCAGCCGTGGATTCCTCATGAGGAGAGAGTTCACCAAGATGATGGAGAGGAGGTGAGGAATAGTAGACATCTTCGCACTTCCTATGAACCACCTTAATGTAAGGAAGTATGATTCCATACTGTATACGCTGCGAGTTGTTCAGAATGAGAAAGTACGCCTTATAATGTTCTTTTAAAGCTGCAGTTTAGGATTTGGAAAGCTGTTCAATTGTACTTTTAATGTGTTGTATTTACCTATTGATTCTGGAAGAATATAAAATGCCTCATGAGCTTAGAGCGCTGTCAATTAATTAAAGAGGGGTTACCTTCCCCTTGCCTCCTTCCTCAGCTGTGGGGGGGGGGCTCTATTTGGTAGTTCTTCCTCTCTCAGAATGTAGCTTGTCAGTCACCATACCACTCTATCCTTTCTGTTGACCAGAGATGCCGTCTACTCCATCCAGTACAACATCCGTTCATTCATGAATGTGAAAACCTGGCCATGGATGAAGGTGTACTTCAAGATCAAGCCCCTGCTGAAGAGCGCTGAGACTGAGAAGGAGATGGCCAACATGAAGGAGAACTATGAGAAGATGACAGCAGACTTGGCCAAGGCTCTGGCGAAGAAGAAAGAGTTGGAGGAGAAGATGGTGACCCTGCTGCAGGAGAAGAATGACCTGGCACTCCAAAACGCATCTGTGAGTGAGCCACTACCCTCGTAAGGGTACATTTACACACATTAATACACACACATGATTACACACATGAATACACACACACATGAATACATAAACACACACACATGCAGACAGACAGACAGACAGGCACACACACATTCACACACATACACACATTTTCATACTCTCCACATACACTGCTGCTACGCTGTTTATTATCTTTCCTGTTTGCCTTGTCACTTTTACCCCTACCTACATGTACGTTGCATGATGTATTACCTCAACTACCTGGTACCCCTGCACATTGACTCGTTACTGGTACTCCCTGTATATAGCCTTGTTATTGTTATTTATTGTGTTACTATTTCCTATTTTTCTTAGCAATTTTTTAAAACTGTGCATTGTTGGGAAAGGGCTCGTAAGTTAGCATTTCACTGTAAAGTCTACACCTGTTGCATTCGGCGTTTATGACAAATAACATTTGATTCGATGAACACACGCATACACTGTGAAGTAGTAGTAACTGCCAAAATAAAGGACCCCCCCCAGAGGAAGTTTCCGCCACGACTTCGATGTAATTCCTATCCTAGTGCGGAAATGCTCGTTTAGTTCCACACTCCGAACTCCGACATATGACTCCTTATAAATATTGATTAATCAGGCATGCACATCTACACTACTTTGAAGAATCATAAATATAAAATATATTTTGATTTGCTTAACACTTTTGTTACTACATGATTCCATATGTGTGATTTCATAGTTTTGATGTCTTCACTATTATTCTACAATGTAGAAAATAGTCAAAATAAAGAAAAACCCTGGAATGAGTAGGTGTGTCCAAACTTTCTACTGGTATTGTTATTATTATTATTATGGTATATATTGAAGTTATGTTGATTTGTTTTGACATCTTTGACAAATGTTAGTCTATATTTTCATACAGAAAGTGAGGACACAGATTTTTTATCCTGTTCTGAAAACAGGAATCAGAAAATCTGAACGATGCTGAGGAAAGGTGTGAGGGGCTCATCAAGAGCAAGATCCAGCTGGAGGCCAAACTCAAAGAGACGACTGAGAGGCTGGAGGATGAAGAGGAGATGAATTCTGAGTTGACTGCCAAGAAGAGGAAGCTGGAGGACGAGTGCTCTGAGCTGAAGAAGGACATTGATGACCTGGAACTCACCCTGGCCAAAGTGGAGAAGGAGAAGCACGCCACTGAAAACAAGGTATCATGCCTTACCATAGACAGTCTAACCAAACAATAATCCAAACAATAATCAACTCAAAACATAGCTGAAATGGAATTCAAGCCGTATTCTGGGTGCAGGAAAAATTGTGGAATTTAAGTTGCGGGGTACTCCTCACATTCATTGAATGTTCAGCTCCCCCTTTGTTTATGACTTCCATTCTGTACACTGGCGTAAAAATGGTGTAAAATTGTAAAAAATCTAGTGTTAAATCAATAAGACATTACTTGTTGATACATTTCAAATCTGAATGAAATTAATGCAATACATGTCAAACTAAATCTTTGTAGTGACCAAAGACAAATTTTGTTGTGACCATTTTCAGGTTAAAAATCTGACAGAGGAGATGTCGTCTATGGATGAGAGTGTTGCCAAGCTGACCAAGGAGAAGAAAGCCCTCCAAGAGGCCCACCAGCAGACACTGGACGACCTGCAGGCAGAGGAGGACAAAGTCAACACTCTGACCAAGGCCAAGACCAAGCTGGAACAGCAAGTGGACGACGTGAGTGGAGTTTGTCATTTTGGCCATGATAGTATGCAAGATGACATTATCTTCAGTTGTTTAGAGTTCAACAATATGTGTATTTTTATGTTGTAGCTTGAGGGTTCTCTGGAACAAGAGAAAAAGCTTCGTATGGACCTTGAGAGATCCAAGAGAAAGCTGGAGGGAGATCTGAAACTGGCCCAGGAATCCATAATGGACCTGGAGAATGACAAGCAGCAGTCTGATGAGAAAATCAAGAAGTAAACACAATCAAATGGCTACAATATGACCTACTATGTTGATCAACACAATGGTTGTTCTTGACTAATTATTGTAATTATGAATTAGCATTTGCATGTGATTTTTAAAAACTATGTGAATGGTATAATTCTCTGTCTTTAAACTATCGAACCAAAACCAACTATGCAATCATTGTGTTTGTGTTTGTTAGGAAGGACTTTGAGGCCACCCAGCTCCTCAGCAAGGTTGAGGATGAGCAGTCTCTGGGAGCTCAGCTGCAGAAGAAGATCAAGGAACTCCAGGTACAGTACAGGATCTAAGCTCCTGTACAGGAAAGCAAACACCTGAATAATTTCCTGACAAAAACTGTGACATATTTCTTCTGGTAGCACACATTTTTACTGGTGGCTTCTGATGGCTCAGTAGGTTGGAACATATTGTTTCTTGCTGATGTTGCTGATGTTGTTAAGATGGTGCTTTCATAGAGTTAGATAGAGGACAAATACTTTATCGGTGACATTATGGCCTGTGTGATAGCATGGACAGCTCCATTTTAATACAGTCAATTGTCTTCTTATTTTGTGCTGGAAACAAATGTAAATCTAATATATTGGTGAGCCATATCAAAATCGTGTCATTTATTTATTGCCATGACTAGATGCCGGTGTTATTGCTTAAAGCCATTTTCTAACCATAGGCAACACAATTTGAAGAAGACAATGCTATAATCATTGGCCCAGTTAACTACTTTAAAATGGTGGAAGCTCTCAATGGCAATGTCCATGCTAAAATGGTTTAATCCATCTAGAGACCTCTATCTAACTTTATGGGTGGATTTTACTGATTTGGGTTTGGTTCCTGCATGGGACACTGTCTATTGAATATATTAGTGTAACTGGCTTTGTTTCAACATATGAATATTCTTGGTACCATTTGAAAGGAAACACTTTAAAGTTTGTGGAAAAGTGAATTGAATGTAGGAGAATAACACAATAGATCTGGTAGAACAAAATTTAAAGTTTTTTTCTACCACCATCTTTGAAATGCAACAGAAAGGTCCCAAGTCTAGCCATGACTCTGGTTGTAATTCCGATAGTGTCTACAAGAGGGCAGCAGTGCATGTCAAAGTTTCAGACTGATAACTTGAAGTATGGGCAAGCCACAAGACATTTAGTGTGAAGTCACCCAGGTACATTTGGACAAATTGTGAAGGACACATTTACATTACATTTCTCTGCAAGAATATCATCAAATCTGTATACTTTGACTTTGATTTAGCTTTTCCAGTATTAGTAGCCATATTGTAAGTTCAACATTTGTGAAACACCCAGTTTTCATAACTTCATAACTCTCCATGTTCTTGCCATTTTTGTCCAAAAGGAAAAGGCTTGTTGTCGCACAATGTTAGCAGAAAAATTGTGTGACAGATACTCCCGTAAAGCCCAGCTCATTGGTTATCTAGCTAGTTTTGTTTGCCCCCGATTGGTGCTTATTTAACAAAGTTAGTCAATCAAGTGAAGGCCACCCGTGTCATTGGCATGCCATGAAAGCTTCGCTCTCTGACCAAATTTGGTGTCCTACAGGATGTACTACAGCTCTAATGATATAGTGAAGTTTTGTTATGTTCTAGAATCTCTGAGGAATAAATACAAATGTAATTTGACTGGTTGAAACAACGTTTAGGGTTACATTTTCACAGAATCCTTTCTTTGTAAATTGAACGAGTGGAAATTCTAAATCGATCGTGCATGCTATATGGACCTTTTTTAGGATATGAAAAAGGATTTTATCTAACAAAACGACTCTTCATGTTATCTATGGGACCCTTGGGATGATAAAATTCTTCAGAATGTAAAATATACATCCTTTTATTATTTTGTGAGGTTCCAATGTTTCAACTTTATTGTTATTCCCCGCTGCTCCTGCCCCCTACTTTAGGCCCGTATTGAGGAGCTGGAAGAAGAAATTGAGGCTGAGCGTGCTGCCAGGGCCAAAGTTGAGAAGCAGAGGGCTGATCTCTCCAGGGAACTTGAAGAGATCAGCGAGAGGCTGGAGGAGGCCGGAGGTGCCACTGCTGCTCAGATTGAGATGAACAAGAAGCGTGAGGCTGAGTTCCAGAAGCTGCGTCGTGATCTTGAAGAGTCCACCCTTCAGCATGAAGCCACAGCCGCCGCTCTGCGCAAGAAGCAGGCCGACAGTGTGGCTGAGCTCGGGGAGCAGATCGACAACCTGCAGCGTGTCAAACAAAAGCTGGAGAAGGAGAAGAGTGAGTACAAGATGGAGATTGATGACCTCTCCAGCAACATGGACTCCATTGCCAAGGCTAAGGTGATTAGTGATGTTTTGGTCAAGCGGTGTTGAGGAGGGTCAACTACATTTCCATTTATGTGAACTGAAGTAATAATGGTACATGTTTCACTAACAGGGCAATCTGGAGAAGATGTGCCGTACTCTAGAGGACCAGCTAAGTGAGATCAAGACGAAGAATGATGAGAATCTTCGCCAGGTCACTGACATCAGTGGACAGAGGGCCAGACTTCTGACAGAAAATGGTACCATCAACAATGAACAACAAACCAATACTTTCCTTAAGTGGTACACAATAAAATGTGTTGAGGGCTTGAAGTCCAGTCCACATTCAAATATTTGGAGAAATTACTATTCACCATCTAACATTGCCCTACAACACATTTTCAATCATAGAGAACAGAGACCCCATTAACAAGATGTCCCTCTATCTCTGCAGGTGAGTTTGGCCGCCAGCTGGAAGAGAAGGAAGCACTGGTGTCTCAGCTGACCAGAGGCAAACAGGCCTTCACCCAGCAGGTGGAGGAGCTGAAGAGGCAGATTGAGGAGGAGGTCAAGGTAAGGGACCCAATCTGGACTCCACCAACCACAGAGTGTAGAGAAATATCTACATGTGACTACGCCACCCTCAGAGACTTCAAATCAAATTGTCACGTGCTTGGTAAACAACAGGTGTGGATTAACAGTGAAATGCTTACTTATGGGCCCTTCCCAACAATGCAGAGAGAAACATAGAGAAATAATAGAAAAATAATAACAGGAGGAATAAATACACAATGAGTAATGATAACTTGGCTATATACACAGGGTACCAGTACTGAGTAATGATAACTTAGCTATATACACAGGGTACCAGTACTGAGTAATGATAACTAGGCTATATACACAGGGTACCAGTACTGAGTAATGATAACTTAGCTATATACATGGGGTACCAGTACTGAGTCGATGTGCAGGGGAACGAGGTAATTGAGGTAGATATGTACATAAAGGTAGGGGTAAAGTAACTAGGCAACAGGATAGATAATAAGAAGTAGCAGCAGCAAATGGGATGAGTCAAAAGAGTTGGTGCAAAAAGGATGGTCAATGCAGATAGTCTGGGTAGCTATTTGGTTAACTATTTAGCATTCTTATGGCTTGGGGGTAGAAGCTGTTCAGGGTCCTGTTTTTTACAGTCGGTACAGTTTGCCATGCGGAAGCAGAGTGAACAGTCTATGACTTGGGTGGCTGGAGTCTTTGACAATTTTTAAGGCCTTTCTCTGACATCGCCTAGAACAGAAGTTCTGGGTGGCAGAGAGCTCGGCCCCAGTGATGTACTGCTCCGTACGCACTACCCTCTGTAGCACCTTGTGGTTAGATGCCAAGAAGTTGCCAAGCGATGATGCAGGATGCAGCCGGTTAAGATGCTCTCGATGGTGCAGCTGTAGAACTTTTTGAGGATCTGAGGGCCCATGCCAAATCTTTTCAGCTTCCTGAGGAAGAGGCATTGTCGTGCCTTCTTCATGACTGTGTTGGTGTGTGTGAAGACCATGTTAATTACTTGTGGTCACAGAGGACCTTGAAGCTCTCGACTCGCTCCACTACAGCTGTGTCGAAGTGGATGTGGGCATGTTCGACTCTCCGTTTCCTGTAATCCACGATCAGCTCCTTTGTCTTGCTGATGTGGGGGCGAACAAGGAGTACAGGTGCGGACTAAGCATGCACCCGAGGGGCCCCTGTTTTGAGGGTCAGTGTGGCAGATGTGTTGTTGCTTTTGCAACAGCCAATGGGGTTCCTAATAAAATACCAAATACTTAGCTGTAGTCAATGAACAGCATTCTCACATAGGTGTTCCTCTTGTCCAGGTGGGAGAGGGCATTGGCGGAGTGCAATAGAGATTGCGTCATCCTTGGATCTGTTGGGAAGGTATGCGAGTTGGAGTGGGTCCAGGGTGTCTCCTTGTTCAGCCAAGATTCAGAGAAACAGAATATTACAGTTCTTCAGGTCCCGTTGATAGGAGTTTGTCCAGTTTGTTCTCCAGTGATTGTACGCTAGCCAATAGAACAAAGGGAAAAGGTGGTTTATTTGTTTGCTGACGTAATCTCATTAGGAGGCTGCCTCACCTGCCTCTTTTTGGCCGCCACTTCCTCTTTCGAGTACCAGGGATTAGGGCCTGGTCCGGAGTAAGCAGAATGCCCAGAGCTGCCGATTCGTTGAGATAGAAATCTTCATCCAAATTGAGGCAAGTGATCGCTCTTCTGATGTCCAGAAGATGTTTTTGGGTCAAAGGAAATGATAGTGGAGACATTGCATACCAAAAAGTTAAGATCAGCATACATTATTTACATTTTTTATAGCAGAGTAAAATGTCCACTATCCACTGTAGCGCCATCTACTGTAATTTGTTTTACTATCTCTCTAATTTCTCTTTATCTTCCCCTTTCTCTCTCACAGGCAAAAAATGCACTGGCCCATGGTGTCCAGTCTGCCCGCCATGACTGTGACCTACTGAGGGAGCAGTTTGAGGAGGAGCAGGAGGCAAAGGCAGAGCTGCAACGCGGCATGTCCAAGGCCAACAGCGAGGTGGCTCAATGGAGGACTAAGTATGAAACTGATGCCATTCAGCGCACAGAGGAGCTGGAGGAGGCCAAGTGAGTCGCACGCAACAGCAGAAACTCACATATAGGGTGTGGTTGGTGACGTTGTGGTGGTACAGTAGTCTCATAAACCCACACCCTAGGCAACAGCAGTGTGGTCTGGTTGACACTTTCTTGGCAACTTTAATAAGAAAAAGAATGTGGGGTGGGTCCTCTTAAAAATAACCTGTGATCCCCATCTTAGTAGCTGCCATCTTGCTAGCTGCTATCTGTATTTTATTCAAACAGATAAGGTACCCACCATGTCATTTCAACGTGGAGAATTTGTGTCATATTTGATAGATATATCCATTGTTTTATTTATCCGTTATTTTAACCGGGGTAAGTTGACTGAGAACACAATCTCATTTGCAGCAACAACCTAGGGAATAGTTACAGGGGAGAGGAGGGGGATGAATGAGCCAATTGTAAACTGGGGATTATTAGGTGACCGTAATGGTTTGAGGGCCAGATTGGCAATTTAGCCAGGACACCGGGGTTAACAACCCTACTCTTACAATAAGTGTCATGGGATCTTTAATGACCTCAGAGAGTCAGGACACCCGTTTAACGTCCCATCCAAAAGACGGCACCCTACACAGGGCAGTGTCCCCAATCGCTGCCCTGGGGCATTGGGACATTTTTTTAGACGAGAGGAAAGAGTGCCTCCTACTGGCCCTCCAACACCACTTCCAGCAGCATCTGGTCTCCCATCCAGGGACTGACCAGGACCTGCTTAGCTTCAGAAGCAAGCCAGCAGTGGTATGCAGGGTGGTATGCTGATGGCATACATTGATCAATGAGATTCCAGCACATTTTCACCCATAATTAAACAATTTAAAAAATCAATCAGATCATGTGTTAACCGGCGATAGCCGTCACCCACATAGCTGATATTTTGGCGATGTCGAAGGTGTAACTTCATTGGAACTGTCAAATCGGTTAGAAGCCACTCTTGATCATTGTCATCAAGCCACACCTATCCCACTTGCGTAACAAATTCAGACAAAGAAACTGTAGCTGTATAGAAATTATGACGCTCAAATTGAAAATCATTAAACGAAACAATGAGGATTTCTATCATCCTAATGTACTGTGTAGGTGTAGATTACATCTGTCATCCTAATGGAGGAGTAGATTACATCTATCATCCTAATGGAGGTGTACAGTCGTGGCCAAAAGATGTGAGAATTACACAAAAAAGTCTGCTGCCTCAGTGTCTTTAGATATTTTTGTCAGATGTTACTATGGAATACTGACGTATAATTACAAGCATTTCATAAGTGTCAAAGGCTTTTACTGAAAATTCCATGAAGTTGATGCAAAGACTCAATATTTGCACTGTTGACTCTTCTTTTTCAAGAATTGCAATTCATCTGATCACTCTTCATAACATTCTTGAGTATATGCAAATTGGCATCATACAAACTGAGGCAGCAGACTTAATATTTGTGTCATTCTCAAAAACTTTGGCCACGACTGTAGATTACATCTATCACCCTATTGGAGGAGTAGATTACATCTATCACCCTATTGGAGGAGTAGATTACATCTATCACCCTATTGGAGGAGTAGATTACATCTCACATTCCAGTGTTCAAATTTGTAAGCAAGGCTGCATGGGATTTCTCTTAATGTGACTCCGTGCAGCCAATGACAGTGCCAGTTTTAGGTGTATGCCAGGTGCCACTTGTGGATTTGACAGCTCTAACGCAGTTCTACCTTTGACACAACCAAAACAACCGCAATGTGGATGTCGATTTAAAGAGGATCTGATTGAATAGAACCCTTAATGTTATCAATGTGCTCGATCAAATGACACAACCAAATTACCTGGATTTCACCTAGTTGAGATGACATTAAAGTATATAGTGCAAGTGATCAATGCCATTCGAGATTCTGTGCAGATTATTACAGCAATGGTAAGATTTCCACAGACTGACAACCCTGAATGCTTTCTATGATTACATAAGACATTTATTGTTACAGTAACCTCAAAATGTGGCCATGTATGTGTTACTCATTACTCTGTGGAAATCTAATGAACTTAATGTTAGGCTGTCTTACAAAAGTAATATCAAATTGTGAGTCTTGCTTAAATTCCAGTTTGTCTACAAATTAATAATTGATGTTGCATTCACATCTCCATTTCAACCAAAAATCAAAGTGAATTAATAGGTCTAAATCAAACTTTAAAGGATGGTTTGATTTAGTCATTTTTCAACTTAGATTTTAGGTTCAGAGACTTGAGATGGAGACATCAATCCAACATTTTAATTTACTAACTTGTAGATTCCATTTGAAAGCTACCAAAGCTTAAAATGCTAGGCCTATATGTATTGTCTGTTTTTAGTTTAATCCTGGGTTAAATTTAAACAATAGCTGTTGATGACTTCCCATCAACAGCATCATTGATAATATAATTGATAAAGTATGGTTCCATTTAATTTGCTCTGTTAAACCTACCTTTTGGAATGACTTTGATAGCAACGCAACACTGAACCTATTAAGTGGAGATTTCACAACAACCATTCTCACGACAGCAGATAACAGCAGGTAACAAACAGCCTGTGACAAATATGGAAGCCCAGTTAATACCCTGGATGGAGGACCAAAGGGTAGTTGTAGATAGATCAACTCTCCAGTAGGAGGTGCTGTCCAGCCTATTTTCTTCTGATATAAATTATTACGTTGAAGATCTGATGTAGTTTCAAAGGTACAAATTCAACAAATTTTATGCAATATTTGTCAGTGTTGAAAATGTTACCATGTTGATGTAATCCTGTAGTTTAATTTTCACCTTTCACCACAGTTTGTTAATACCTTTTTTTTTAAATCCAATGTATTTTATGTAACAATACATTGACAAATGTTGAAACAATGTTGATTGAACCAGTTTGTGCCCAGTGGGTAGTTACAGTATATTGGCCGTGACATAGTACCAAACTGCCATTCTACTATGTACAGAGGGGTTAGGCCAGAACATTAGAACATTGTGGGAGGCAACCAAGATGTCTAGAGAGACTAGTGGTAGGGGGCTCTGAGAAAATGTCAAGTATTGTCAAATTTGTTTTGGAAAAAATTGTTCACAATAAAACCACCCTCTGTCGTCCAACAGGAAGAAGCTGGCCCAGCGTCTGCAGGAGGCTGAAGAGACCATTGAGGCAGTTAACGCCAAGTGCGCCTCCCTGGAGAAGACCAAGCAGAGGCTGCAGGGAGAGGTGGAGGACATCATGATTGACATTGAGAGAGCTAACACAATGGCCTCCAACCTTGACAAGAAGCAGAGAAACTTTGACAAGGTGAAAATGAATAAACCTCACTCTAGGGTAATATTTTCTGTCTGCTATTTGATCAGTTGTAGTATAATTGTACCATATTCCTGATTCAAAACTCCATCAATGAGTTATAATGAAAATCTTATGGATTTCCTTAGGTTCTGTCGGAGTGGAAGCAGAAGTATGAGGAAAGCCAGGCTGAGCTGGAAGGAGCTCAGAAGGAGGCTCGATCTATGAGCACTGAACTCTTCAAGATGAAGAACTCCTACGAGGAGGCTCTGGATCATCTGGAGACTCTGAAGAGAGAGAACAAGAACCTGCAACGTGAGCATCTGACAGCAGTTCTCTTTTGCTCATGTGTTGTAAAGATGGAGAGAGCTTTAACCATCAAACTTACATTAAATTACCATTACACCATCTCTGAGTATAAAATTATATTTTTTGTACTCGTAATCAGCGTTCCTATGAACAACCCAAGGAAGTGAAGGGCAATTATATTTGCAAGACCATATGAAGTGCTGTTAATTATTTATCTGTTATTATGATTCAATGTGCACTTCAGTGCATTGGTAATTTCCACAAAAAATTATCTCTCAAGTCTAAACTGCTCCTGTGTTTGTGTGTGCAGAGGAGATCTCTGACCTGACTGAGCAGATCGGAGAGACTGGCAAGAGCATCCATGAGCTAGAGAAGGCCAAGAAGACTGTGGAGACAGAGAAGTCTGAGATCCAGACGGCTCTAGAGGAGGCTGAGGTACAAACTACAGCTGTTTGATGGGAAAAGCAGTGTTACCCGAGCCAATGCTAGCTACAGTCCAATGATGCCTGTAATGGTGTTTATTGTAGTCATATATATTTAATTGCTGGTGTTATTCACATCCAAATGTATTGAACACAAATTACCTGACTGCTTCTCCCTGTCCAGGGCACACTGGAGCACGAGGAATCCAAGATTCTGCGTGTGCAACTGGAGCTGAACCAGGTCAAGGGTGAGGTAGACAGGAAGATTGCTGAGAAGGATGAGGAGATGGAGCAGATCAAGAGGAACAGCCAGAGGTTGACTGACTCCATGCAGAGCACCCTGGACTCTGAGGTCAGGAGCAGGAATGACGCCCTGAGGGTGAAGAAGAAGATGGAGGGAGACCTGAATGAGATGGAGATCCAGCTGAGCCACGCCAACCGCCAAGCGGCCGAGGCCCAGAAACATCTGAGGAACGTCCAGGGACAGCTAAAGGTAAAGGGAATGGGACATCAGGCTCAAACATCTAAAAATGGGGAGGGATTTGTTTGTGAATCTTTAAAACAGGCTTTAACCATGCAATTTAAAATATTGAATCTATTGGACTAATATACTGTAGAAATGTAGGGATATTGAGGAAATTCTTACCAATAATTTTTTTATCACCGATCCTATCACCTCTACTTCCACAAGTCCTAATGAACCTGTCATTATGAACCCCAGGATGCCCAACTGCACCTTGATGACGCCGTCCGTGCCTCAGAGGACATGAAGGAGCAGGCAGCCATGGTGGAGCGCAGGAACGGTCTGATGGTGGCTGAAATCGAGGAGCTGAGAGTTGCCCTGGAGGTGACAGAGAGAGGCCGCAAAGTGGCTGAGACTGAGCTGGTAGACGCCAGCGAGCGTGTTGGACTGCTGCACTCCCAGGTACAGGTCAAAATCAATTTCTTATGAAACTCAACCAAACATACCATTTACACAGTGCTTGCTTTTATATGTCGTAACTTCTGCCTTATGACATGTAAATTATCTTGAGAGTCAAACAATTTGTCTTGTTTCCTCCAGAACACCAGCCTTCTGAACACCAAGAAGAAGCTGGAGACTGACCTGGTGCAGGTGCAGGGAGAGGTGGAGGACATCGTCCAGGAAAGCAGGAATGCAGAGGAGAAGGCCAAGAAGGCCATCACTGATGTGAGTTCTTATGATCCATTGAATTACATCAACTTCATTTGGCCCCAATGATAACAGGGCTGGTTAACACTAGTATTGGCTGAGCCTCGAGGCATCCCAGTTTGAGGCAACATCGATTCTAACAGCCTAATAAATACATTTAATCTACAGTGCCTTCAGAAAGTATTCATACCCCTTGACTAATTCCACATTTTGTTGTGTTACTGCTTGAATTCAAAATGGATTAATTAGATTTTTGTCTCAACAATCTACACACAATACCCCATAATGACAAAGTGAAAACATGTTTTTAGGACATTTTTAAAATGTGTTAAATGAAATACAGATGTAATTTCCATAAGTATCACACCCCTGAGTCAATACTTTGTAGGAGCACCTTTGGGAGTGATCTATCAAGTTAGCATTTTTACTGCAGGGCGCTTATGGCTCCCAACGTCTCGATTCCTCTCTGCCAAACTGACGTTGGTTTAGTAGATATGTATGTTGGAACATTGGTACATCATGGGAGGCAGCCTGTCCGTCTAGAGCTACCTTCCTGTAGGTTTTTGCTCTAAATCTATCCAACCAATGTATTTAGAAAGCCATTTTTACATCAACAGATGTCACAAAGTGCTTACACAGAAACCCAGCCTAAAACCTCAAACAGCAAGCAATGCAGATGTAGAAGCATGGTGGCTAGGAAAAACCTCTTAGAAAGGCAGGAACCTAGGAAGAAATCTAGAGAGGAACCAGGCTCTGAGAGGTGGCCAGTCCTCTTCTGAACGTGCTGGGCAGAGATTATAAGAGTACATGGCCATTAAGGTCAGATCGTTCTTTAAGGTGTTCAAATGTTCCATAGATGACCAGCAGGGTCAAATAATAATCACAGTGGGAGAATTAGAGGGAGCATACTTAAGTTCACACCAGACACCAGATAAGACAGGGGAATTACACCAGATAGCACAGACTGACCCTAGCTCCCCGGTACATATAGTACAGCCTAGATAATGGAGGATGAGAAGGGGGGAGGGATCGGGGACACTGTGGCCCCGTCTGACGATAATTCTGGACAGGGCCAACCAGTTAGGACATAACCACACCCACTTTGCCAAAGCACAGTCCCCTCACTACTAAAGGGATATCAACAGATCACCAACTTACTACCCTGAGACAAGGCTGAGTATAGCCCACGAAGATCTCCTCCAATGCACGAGCCCGAGGGGGCCGCAAAACACTCAAGTGACGCACCCCTCCTAGGGACGGCATGGAAGAGCACTAGTAAGCCAGTGACACAGCCCCAGTAATAGGGTTAGAGGCAGAGAATCTCAGTGGAGAGAGCTGAGCCAGCCAGGCAGACACAGCAAGGGCGGTTAGTCACTCCAGTGCCTTGCCATTCACCTTCGCACCCCTGGGCCAGACTACACTCAATCATAGGACCTACTGAAGAGATTAGTCTTCAGTAAAGACTTAAATGTTGAGACCGAGTCTGCGTCTCTCACATGGACAGGCAGACCATTCCATAAAAATGGAGCTCTATAGGAGAAAGCCCTGCCTTCAGCTGTTTGCTTAGAAATTCTAGGGACAATAAGGAGGCCTGCGTCTTGTGATCGAGCGTACTTGTGGGTAGGTACGGCAGGACCAAATCGGAAAGATAGGTAGGAACAAGTCCATGAAATGCTTTGTAGGTTAGCAGTAAAACCTTGAAAATCAGCGATAGCCTTAACAGGAAGAGGCTAGCACTGGAGTAATATGATGAAGATTTTAGCAGCCGTATTTCAAATCAAATCAAATTGTATTAGTCACATGCGCCGAATACAACAAGTGTAGTAGACCTTACAGTGAAATGCTTACTTACGAGCCCCTAACCAACATTGCAGTTACAAAAAATACGGATAAGAATAAGAAATAAAAGTAACAAGTAAATAAAGAGCAGCAGTAAAATATCAACATCAAGACTATATACAAATGACAAAAACAGAGTAGCAGCGATCAAATAGTCTAGGTAGCCATTTGATTAGGTGTTCAGGAGTCTTATGGCTTGGGGGTAGAAGTTGTTTAGAAGCCTCCAAGACTTCGCGCTCCAGTACCGCTTGCCGTGCGGTAGCAGAGAGAACGGTCTATGACCAGGGTAGCTAGAGTCTTTGACAATTTTTAGGGCCTTCCTCTTACACTGCCTGGTAATAGAGGTCCTGGATGGCAGGAAGTTTGGCTCCAGTGATGAACTGAGCCGTTCGCACTACCCTCTGTAGTGCCTTGCAGTTGCCATACCAGGCAGTGATGCAGCCATGCTCTCAATGGTGCAGCTGTAGAACCCTTTGAGGATCTGAGAACCCATGCCAAATCTTTTCAGTCTACTCAGGGGGAATAGGTTTTGTTGTGCCCACTTCACGACTGTCTTGGTGTGCTTGGGCCATGATAGTTTGTTGGTGGTCTACCCTTAACACCTGGGGGCGGCCCGTCATGAAGTCCAGGATCCAGTTGCAGAGGGAGGTGTTTTGTCCCAGGCTCCTTAGCTTATTGATGAGCTTTGAGGGCACTGTGGTGTTGAACGCTGAGCTGTCGTCAATGAATATCATTCTCACATTTGTCCAGGTGGGAAAGGGCAGCGCATGCTCGCAGTACACATCCTGGTAATCTGTCTGGCCCTGTGGCCTTGTGAATGTTGACCTGTTTAAAGGTCTTACTCACATCGGCTGCGGAGAGCGTGATCACACAGTCTTCCAGAACAGCTGTATGTTTCAGTGTTATTTGCCTCGAAGCGAGCATAGAAGTAGTTTAGCTCGTCTAGTAGGCTTGTGTCACTGGGCAGTTCTTGGCTGTGCTTCCCTCTGCAGTCGGTAATGGTTTGCAAGCCCTGCCACATCCGATGAGCATCAGAGTTGGTGTAATACAATTCCATCTTAGTCCTGTATAGACACTTTGCCTGTTTGATGGTTAGGGTTAGGGTTAGGGTTAGAGGGCATAGCGGGATTTCTAATAAGCTTCCGGGTTAGAGTCCCTCTCCTTGAAAGTGGCTGCTCTAGCCTTTATCTCAGTGCGGATGTTGCCTGTAATCCATGGCTTCTGGTTGGGGTATGCACTTATTGATGAAGCCAATGACTGATGTAATGTACTCCTCAATGCCATCGGAGGAATCCCGGAACATATTCCAGTCTGTGCGAGCAAAACAGTCCTGTAGCTTAGCATCTGCTTCATCTGACCACTTTTTTTATTGATCTAGTCACTGGTGCTTCCTGATTAAATGTTTGCTTGTAAGCAGGAATCAGGAGGATATAATTATGGTCAGATTTGCCAAATGCAGGGCGAAGGAGAACTTTGTATGCGTCTCTGTGTGTGGAGTAAAGGTGGTCTAGAGTTGTTTTCCCTCTGGTTGCACATTTAACATGCTGGTAGAAATGAGGTAAAACTGATTTAAGTTTCCTTGCATTAAAGTCCCTGGCTACTAGAAGCGCCGCCTCTAGGTGAGCGTTTTCTCATTTTTCATACAGATGAAAACTCTCTACGTAGGTAGTGTGGTCTACAGTTTATGATGAGATACTCTACCTCAGGCGAGCAATAGCTTGAGACTTCCTTAGATATTGTGCGCCAGCTGTTATTTACAAAAATACATACATACAAACTCTTTCGTGTCGTCTGAGATTCCCAAAGATTGGAAAGCAGCTGCGGTCATCCCCCTCTTCAAAGGGGGGGACACTCTTGACCCAAACTGCTACAGACCTATATCTATCCTACCATGCCTTTCTAAGGTCTTCGAAAGCCAAGTCAACAAACAGATTACCGACCATTTCGAATCTCACCATACCTTCTCTGCTATGCAATCTGGTTTCAGAGCTGGTCATGGGTGCACCTCAGCCACGCTCAAGGTCCTAAACGATATCTTAACCGCCATCGATAAGAAACATTACTGTGCAGCCGTATTCATTGATCTGGCCAAGGCTTTCGACTCTGTCAATCACCACATCCTCATCGGCAGACTCAACAGCCTTGGTTTCTCAAATGATTGCCTCGCCTGGTTCACCAACTACTTCTCTGATAGAGTTCAGTGTGTCAAATCGGAGGGTCTGTTGTCCGGACCTCTGGCAGTCTCTATGGGGGTGCCACAGGGTTCAATTCTTGGACCGACTCTCTTCTCTGTATACATCAATGAGGTCGCTCTTGCTGCTGGTGAGTCTCTGATCCACCTCTAAGCAGACGACACCATTCTGTATACTTCCGGCCCTTCTTTGGACACTGTGTTAACAACCCTCCAGGCAAGCTTCAATGCCATACAACTCTCCTTCCGTGGCCTCCAATTGTTCTTAAATACAAGTAAAACTAAATGCATGCTCTTCAACCGATCGCTACCTGCACCTACCCGCCTGTCCAACATCACTACTCTGGACGGCTCTGACTTAGAATACGTGGACAACTACAAATACTTAGGTGTCTGGTTAGACTGTAAACTCTCCTTCCAGACCCATATCAAACATCTCCAATCCAAAGTTAAATCTAGAATTGGCTTCCTATTTCGCAACAAAGCATCCTTCACTCATGCTGCCAAACATACCCTTGTAAAACTGACCATCCTACCAATCCTCGACTTTGGCGATGTCATTTACAAAATAGCCTCCAATACCCTACTCAACAAATTGGATGCAGTCTATCACAGTGCAATCCGTTTTGTCACCAAAGCCCCATATACTACCCACCATTGCGACCTGTACGCTCTCGTTGGCTGGCCCTCGCTTCATACTCGTCGCCAAACCCACTGGCTCCATGTCATCTACAAGACCCTGCTAGGTAAAGTCCCCCCTTATCTCAGCTCGCTGGTCACCATAGCATCTCCCACCTGTAGCACACGCTCCAGCAGGTATATCTCTCTAGTCACCCCCAAAACCAATTCTTTCTTTGGCCGCCTCTCTTTCCAGTTCTCTGCTGCCAATGACTGGAACGAACTACAAAAATCTCTGAAACTGGAAACACTTATCTCCCTCACTAGCTTTAAGCACCAACTGTCAGAGCAGCTCACAGATTACTGCACCTGTACATAGCCCACCTATAATTTAGCCCAAACAACTACCTCTTTCCCAATTTATTTATTTATTTTGCTCCTTTGCACCCCATTATTTTTATTTCTACTTTGCACATTCTTCCATTGCAAAACTACCATTCCAGTGTTTTACTTGCTATATTGTATTTACCTTGCCACCATGGCCTTTTTTGCCTTTACCTCCCTTCTCACCTCATTTGCTCACATTGTATATAGACTTGTTTATACTGTATTATTGACTGTATGTTTGTTTTACTCCATGTGTAACTCTGTGTCGTTGTATCTGTCGAACTGCCTTGCTTTATCTTGGCCAGGTCGCAATTGTAAATGAGAACTTGTTCTCAACTTGCCTACCTGGTTAAATAAAGGTAAATAAATAGCCCCTCCGCCCCTTGTCTTACCAGACGCCGCTGTTCTATCCTGCCGGTGCAGCATATAACCAGCCAGCTGTATGTTGATAGTGTCGTCATTCAGCCACGACTCTGTGAAGCATAAGATATTACAGTTTTGAATGTCCCGTTAGTAGTTTAATCTTCCACGTAGGTCATCTATTTTATTGTCCAAGGATTTCAAGTTTGCTTGCAGAATGGATGGAAGTGTTTTTTTTTCGATCGCTTACGAATTCTCAGAAGGCAGCCCGCCTTCCGGACCCTTTTTCTCCGCCTCCTCTTCACGTAAATCACTGGGATCTGGGCCTGTTCCCGAGAAAGAAGTATTTTTTCGCGTCGGCCTCATCAGACTCGTCAAAGGAAAAAAGGATTCTGCCAGTCCGTGGTGAGTAATCGCAGTCCTGATGTCCAGAAGTTATTTTCCGTCATGAGAGACTGTTGTGGCAACAATATGTACAAAATAAGTAAAAACATACGTTGCAAATAAACTAACAAAAAAAGCACAATCGGTTGGGGGCGCATAAAACGTCTGCCTTCTTCTCCGTGAATTTCTTCTCCGTCGCCAGAACTCCGGAACTAACTGAAGTTTATTTTATGTTTTATCCGGGTAGCCGGAGAGTAGAGCATTGCAGTAGTCTAATCTAGAAGTGACAAAAATATGGATGAGATTTTCATCATAATTTTTGCATAAGTTTTAGATTTTTGCAATGTTATTAAAAAAAAAGCTGCCCTTGAAATATTCTTGATATGTTCATCAAGTGAGAGATCAGGGTCCAGAGTAATGCCAAGGTCCTTCAGTTTTATTTGAGGTGACTGTACAACCATCAATATTGTTTGTCAGATCAAACAGCATATCTCTTTGTTTCTTGGGGCCTAGAACTAGCATCTCTGTTTTGTCTGAGATTCAAAGTAAAATGTTTGCCGCTGTCCACTTCCTTATGTCTGAAACACAGGCTTCCAGGGTAGACCATTTTGGAGCTTCCCCATGTTTTGTCAAAATGTACAGCTGCATGTCGTCCACATGAGAGTTGAAATTGTGGTTTCAAATGACATCACCAAGAGTTAGGATATATAGTGAAAACGATAGTGGTACTAAAATGTTGAAAATTCTAATAATGAGCTGGTTGATATTCTGCATACAGTTAATTATAACTGAGGTTGGAGCAAAAACCTACAGAAGGGTTGGAGAACCCTGGTCTAGAGAGACATACATTAAACAAACTACCATTCCAGGCCGCCATGATGGCTGAGGAGCTGAAGAAGGAGCAGGACACCAGCTCTCACCTGGAGAGGATGAAGAAGAACCTGGAGGTCACAGTCAAGGACCTGCAGCACCGCCTGGATGAGGCTGAGAACCTGGCAATGAAGGGAGGCAAGAAGCAGCTCCAGAAACTGGAGTCCAGGGTGAGTTAACAACAGGGTGGATTAGAGTGGATTGAAAATCAGATTTCTGGACATTGTTTCTTGGGCATTGTGTAATGACTTTTTCTCTCAATAACCCACCTAGATAATGAAAAGCTGCTGTTAACATTACAGATCCCTTCAATTAAAATTGTAAAAGTATATGAACAGACAGCTACTGTACGTCCTTGACTGAGTAGAAGACTAAACCTCTGTTTTACAAAGATTTGTTATGTATGATTTCACCACCTCAAACAAATGCCTATGTTAATTTCTTCTACAAAGGTGCGTGAGCTAGAGACTGAGTTGGAATCAGAGCAGAAAAGAGGTGTAGAGGCGGTCAAGGGAGTCCGCAAGTATGAGCGCCGAGTCAAGGAGCTCACCTACCAGGTAACAGGAAGTGCCTTTTTCACAAAATCTACACTAACACAAACAGGTTTGAGTATAAAACTGAGGCAGTGAATCTTTGATTTTGTCCCACAGACTGACGAGGATAAGAAGAACGTTGGAAGGCTTCAGGACCTGGTAGATAAGCTGCAGATGAAAGTGAAGGCCTACAAGAGGCAGGCTGAGGAAGCAGTAAGTCACCTGCTGTACTTAGTCAAATACTCTGAAAGCATGCTTTCGAAAACATATTTTTCCCTCGTTACCTTCATGTAAATACAGTTTAGTTACAGCTGAGATTAACAAAAGTTGAAACACTGGTCGCCCCAGGCGCATTTGTTATTGTTTTTGTTTTGTTTATCAAAAAAAGTGTTGTGGTAAAATAAAATCTATTCTGTGTGCAAGTTAGTGAAACTTGACACCCCTACCCAACAGTGCAGTAGTCAATAATAGTATAACTAATAAAAGGTAAAGAAATATATAACCCTAACACGAAAAATAAACAAGAAGAAAATTATAGATCATTTAAGTCAATGATGTGAAAGAAAACAAAAGTGTTTGTTGTTTTGAGAAACATCTTTGTTGTTGTAACAACATCTTTGTTGTAATAACATCTTTGTTGTTGTGGTATTAACGGACTCCAACCTTAAAGTGCTTCTGCACATTAGTCAATATTGACTCAATTGATATGGCAAGTAATTGCTGAAGATATTATGCACATTTCTCAGTGCATAGTATAGGGTTAGTATTCATTTGCTGTCCTGGTGGCTGGTCTACTGGTAGTGCCAGTGCCCCTGGATCAGATATGTCCTTGCAGGCAGTGGTTTGATCCCCGTTCACCCTGCAGGCAGTGGTTTGATCCCCGTTCACCCTGCAGGCAGTGGTTTGATCCCCGTTCACCCTGCAGGCAGTGGTTTGATCCCCGTTCACCCTGCAGGCAGTGGTTTGATCCCCGTTCACCCTGCAGGCAGTGGTTTGATCCCCGTTCACCCTGCAAGCAGTGGTTTGATCCCTGTTCACCCTGCAGGCAGTGGTTTGATCCCCGTTCACCCTTCAGGCAGTGGTTTGATCCCCGTTCACCCTGCAGGCAGTGGTTTGATCCCCGTTCACCCTGCAGGCAGTGGTTTGATCCCCGTTCACACTTTCTCTGTTGTATCATCTAGCTCCCTATTTACAGCACATTGCTATCTGAAGATAAAAAACACATTTAAAAAACGTATTTTTAAAAAATATGAATTTGCTTCCTGAATCTTCAAACAATATACTAATGTTATGCTCTCCCTCTCAGGAGGAAGCAGCCAACCAGCACATGTCTAAGTTCAGGAAGGTGCAGCATGAGCTGGAAGAGGCTGAGGAGCGTGCTGACATTGCTGAGACTCAAGTCAACAAGCTCAGAGCCAAGACCCGTGACGGTGGAAAGGTAAAGAGCTGCTGCTAAACCTACACCCGACTCATGTTCACATATGGCCACATCAACTCCACCTATGCTTCAGTATAATTCAAACTAAAATGTAACTTTGAAATTCAAAATAAAAAATCCAAGCTTATTACTGAGCCTTAAATGCTTGATTGATTATATTATTTTGATGTTCATTAATTTTGCATGTTCATTATCTCATACTGATCCATTATTTTCTTTCTTCCTTCTTACAGGGCAAAGAAGCTTCTGAATAAACAAGATCAAAGTCTCTTAACATTTTACTGTGTTGCATAAAATATGATTTTCATGGTGAAATTGTGAGCATTGATTAAAAACATGTTGGCCAACATATACTTTTTTTGGACTGTTGTCGTGTCTTACTATTATTAAATGATATGACATGCTATTTTATCAAATTGATTACCTAACATTTAATTGATCACATGATTGAATTAAACCATGCCTCAATTCAACCATTAATAACCTGGGGCACCACGGAAGTGGTTATCTCCCGAATCCACTCTCGTTACAGCAGCCATGTTTTTGGGTTAACAGCTGAGGGATGAGGCTGGAGAAATGTCAGTGGAGCTGCCCTTTGCTCATGTCAATGCCAGAGCATTAACTTTCAGTCAGAAGGGTCCTACTAATCACCCCAAACAACCCCCAACAACACCAAACAGGTACCCAAAATAAAAACCAGGTACCAAAAACAACCCCATAGCTAGCTAGCTGTTTCTAGCCAGTTTGTCCTGGGAGAATGACATTGGGTTGTTATTTTACTTGACATGCATCCTTGATTAATCTCTCCTCATTCATCTTTCAAGCTTCCACATGGGTTTATAGGCTAATGAAAACCCAATGAGGAGATGGAAGAGATGGGACTTGCTGCGTGTCAATCATCTCAAATGGAACCCAGTTCTATTTTAGCATTTGGCACCGCCGCGTATTTCCGAAACCCAGGTTCTTCTGATACCGATTTTGACATTATTAGTCAACCAGGATGTCTTCACATTGCTAACATTTGCCTGCGTAATTGAGCAAAAGCAAGATATGTGACCTGGATAAAAAAGATCTGGATGAACCGATGCACCCATAAGATGTATTGGATCAAGTGTTGTTGTCAAATCCTCCCAAGACCCTGCCAAAATACGTCAAAAATGTGCAATGAAGGTTTTATAGTAACAGTTTACTCAACTGCTTAACGACAATCTGGCAGTTATCAGAATATCAATCCCCCCCAGAATAAGTTTGGAGTTTAGAGAAACATGTCCCTCAAATACAAAAACGCAGATCGTATATCATGCAAGATCTTTGCACATTAAAATATACTGAACAAAAATAAACACAACATGCAACAATTTCAAACATTTTATTGAGTTACAGTTCACATAAGGAAATCAGTCAATTGAAATACAATTCATTAGGCCCTAATCTATGGATTTCACATGACTAAGAATATAGATATGCATCTGCTGGTCACAGATAGCTTAAATAAAGAGTAGGGACGTGGATCAGAAAACCAGCCCGTATCTGGTGTGGCCACCATTTGCCTCATGCAGTGACACATCATCTTCGCATAGAGTTAATCCGGCTGTTGATTGTGGCCTGTGGAATGTTGTCCCACTCCTCTGCAATGGATGTGCAAAGTTTCTGAGTATTGGCGGGAACTAGAACCTGCTGTCACGCACATCGATTCAGAGCAACCCAAACATGCTCAATGTGTGACATGTATGGTGAGTACGTAGGCAATGGAAGAACTGGGACACGTTCAGCTTCCAGGAATTGTGTACAGCTCCTCGCGATACAGGGCAGTGCATTATCATGCTGAAACATGAGGTGATGGCGGCGGATGTATGGCGGCGGATGAATGGCAGGAAAGTGGGACTCAGGATCTCATCACGGTATCTCTGCAGCTTCAACATTTTCTCGATCTCGAGTACGAGGCTGGCAACCTCGCTACTTCAATGGACATTGTGTGCTACCATCCTCAAGGCTCAGCTTATTGAGGTACATGAGCGAAGGGCCGTGCTTTCCTGCGGCGTGCACATTGTGAGTTTGTAGAGAATAATGAGACTTGCTCTGCAGTATTCTTCAAATCAGTTAGGGAAAAGGGTTAGGGTTAGGGTTAGGTTAGGGTTTTTTAGAGTGGTTAAGGTTAGGTTTAGGGTTAGGTATAGGGTTAGGGTTAGGGTTTAGGGTTAGGGTTAGGGGTTAGGGGTTAGGGTTAGGGTTGGGGGGGGGGTTAGGGTTAGGGGGGGGGTTAGGGTTAGGGTTAGGTTTAGGGTTAGGGTTAGGGTTAGGGGGGGGTTAGGGTTAGGGTTACGGGGGTTAGGGTTAGGGTTAGGGTTACGGGGGTTAGGGTTAGGTTTTGAATATAATTGTGTTTCGTTTCAACTAGTTCGTTTTACGGTGCACAGGCCTATCTCCTGTTTATCCCTCCCATTTCTGATGATCTGATATATTAGGTGTAGTACTTAAAAAGGCCCGTAGATGTCCTCCTAGGATCATAAATTAAACTGAGGTAAGCTCCAAGTTACCTCTTTTTCTGGGTGGCAGTGCAGAAGTCGATGTGGTGAGAGATTCATTCAACCATAGAGTTGTTAAATATGAACATAAACGCCATATTGTGCATTTAAATGGTTTTATTGTTTTGTTAAAGGAAAGGAAAAACCTAAAAGAGGAAGTGCCAAACTAAAACCAAACAAACCATAAATATAAAGAGAAAAAATAAATTATGAATAAAACCATGTTCTTCTCCATCCATTTTCCTGTCTGTTAAAACCCATTTTCTAAAACCTCTCGTTCAGGCCATTTGGCGTTATTGTCTGTAGGTGCTGGATCCACTCCCGTTCTACCCTCTTTCGCTGCCCACAGGTCCAGCCTATATGTGACTGTAACCCTGATATGGTAAGGTGAGTGATGGGGTGCTCCTGGAAGTGGGTTATGAGTTCCGTTTGTAGGTGTGCCCTTTTAATGTTATACAGGTGTTGTTTGAGTCTGGTTTCTATGGTGTGTTTGGTTTCTCCAATGTATTGTTTATTGCAAAGTGTACATGTAATCATATAAATGGTGTTATGTGTGTTCAATGAATAGGATTATTGTACTGGTGCTGATGTGTGGCTGTGTATATTTGTAATGAACTTTATCTGTCGAAAATGGAAATTATGAGGTTTGAGGTCTTGTGGTGGCTTACTACTGAATCTTGCTTTGGTGAGGAGGTCCTTTAAATTTTTGTTCTTTCTAAATGCTGAAATGATTCTGTATGGTTTGAGTGGTATGTAAGTGTGCTGAACTGTAGAGAAGTTGTGTTTGATTGATCGATGTAGGGGTCTAATTCTATGTGAAAATGTGGTTACTAGGGGGATGATAATTGTCTGTTGATTGAGCATTGATGGCAAGGGAGAAGAGACAGAGGAAGTGTTTCGGTTTAGTGATTGGTACAGATCACTTTCCATAGGGGAGTCAGGATAGGATGAGAACCCTGGTTAGGGTAATGGTACACATTAGGGTTAGGCGTGAGGTTTGAGAAAAGGTTAAGATTAGGCATGGGGTTTGGGGAAAGGTTAAGGTTAGGTGTGGGGTTAAGGGAAAGGTTAAGGTTAGGCGTGAGGTTTGGGGAGGGGTTAAGGTTAGGCGTGAGGGTTAGGGGTTAGGGTTAGGGGTTAAGGTTTAGGGTTAGGGGTTAGGGTTAGGGGTTAGGGTTAGGGGTTAGGGTTAGGGGTTAGGGGTTAGGGTTAGGGGTTAGGGTTAGGGTTGGGGTTAGGGTTAGGGGTTAGGGTTGGGGTTGGGGTTAGGGTTAGTTTGTCTAGTTTTGAGTCGGTTGATCCACTTCCATCTCTGACACGTGGAAGCCGAAGGGGGGGAAGGAGGGGTGTGCACTCCACATCATATACGCGTGGTCCGGAGGGGTCCAGGCGCGGCCGGCCAAAGTAGTAGGCCCCATGGTTGCCCACTTGTAGATTAACCCGTTGGTTGGGTTAAAAGACTGTCTGTCAGTAGGTTTTAGGTTTAGGTATAGTTTTTAGAGTGGTTAAGGTTAGGTTTAAGGTTAGGGTAAGGAATAGTTTTTTTTTAGAGAGGTTAATGTTAGGTTTAGGTAAGGGTTTTTTAGAGTGGTTAAGGTTAGGGTTAGGTTTAGGGTTAGGTATAGTTTTTCAGAATGGTTAAGGTTAGGTTTAGGTAGGTCTGTCAACTCAACTTAGGATCAGGCAAAACCCTTGAGATGCGTACCTTATGCAGGTCCGGTCCTCGGTTGGTTGCCATGTGTCCATGTCGAGTGGTATGGTCATGATGTCTAGGTCCGCTATGTCAACGGAAGTGGAAAGCATAGTGCAACCTAGGAGTTTACTCTCTGTCGGATCCTTCTTTTTTAGCTCCACGTTGTCTATGTATTTACTACCGTGTTCGTCAGTCTTTGGTCCTGGATGTTTTCAATCATGTGTGTAATTAGGAGTTATTCCCTTCCAGGATCCTAATTCCAAATTAACCCATGTCTAGTCAAATCCAGCTGGTCTGTATGGGTATACTCGGCGTAGGATCAGGCAAAACCATCGAGTTGCGTACCTTGTTCAGGTCCGGACCTCAGTCGGTTGCCATGTGTCCCTGTCAAGTGGTCAGTCTTTAACCTGTCTACGATACTGGTTCCCAATTGGGAATCAACCCTCCCACGTTCAGCTGAAACGGTGGCGCATGGAACGCAAAAATATTCTTAAAAATATTTAACCTCCACACATTAACAAGTCCAATAGCTCAAATGAAAGATAAACACCTTGTTCATCTAGCCAGCAAGTCAGATTTCTAAAATGTTTTACGGCGAAAACATAGCACATATATATGTAAAACCACCACCAGACACAGCTCATTTGAATAGCCAAAACATGCAATCAACAAACGCAGGATTAAAAAATAAATCGCTCACTAACCTTTTGAAAATCTTCATCAGATGACAGTAATATGACATGTTACACAGTACATATTTTTTTTTTCAATAATATGCCATTTATATCCATAAATGTCCATTTACAGTGAGTTCACGTTCAGAAATTACTCAAAAATGCCCGCAGGAAATCTATGTAGCGCGGCAAGATAACGTAAATAGACATCATAAACTTTGACTAAATATACATGTTCTACATATAATTAGAAAGATACACTTCTTCTTTATGCAACCGCTTTGTTAGATTTATTTTTAACGTTACAGAAATCGCACACTATTCTATATGCTGAGACGGCGCTCAGTTCCAAGCTACATTTCTACGTAATGTTGGAGTCAACAGAAACACAGATTTAAGCATAAATATTCCCTTACCTTCGATGGTCTTCGTTCAGAATGTTCTGGAAAGCTTCATACTTACCCAATACATCGTTTGGTTTCAAGTCTTGCGTCTTTGTATTAGCTACTGCTAATAACATCAGCTGAAATGCACCCAAAACGTCCTCTGGTCCGGAAAAGTTGCGCATCAAAACTTCAAAATTACATATTATATGTCGACTAAACAGGTCAAACTAAGTGCAGAAGCAAGCTTTATGATGTTTTAGACACGCAAAACAAACTTCAATTCAATCGGCCATCGTCTGCCCTTCTCTTGAGTGCTGGAACAAAGGAATGGCTGGGACCAATTCACGCCCATACGCACAGCCTATTCTCTCGTGGCACGCACTAATTTCACTCCCATAGGGTCAATTCTCGCGGGATTTGAACGATTCAAAGCTCTACTGAAAGAGGACATCTAGCGGAAGAGATAGAAAGTGTCCCCAGAATCATAACTGGTTGGGAAGGGTGGGGGCCATGACGTCAAAGTTGCTCCAACTTTCATGGCCACAAAAACTAGTTTGGAAGAATGCCTGCCCTGTGAGTTCTGCTATACTTACAGACATAATTCCAACGGTTTTAGAATCTTTAGAGTGTTTTCTATCCATTTGCATATATTAGCAATTTTTGACAGATTTTTTTTTCAGTTTACTAGGGGTACCCAATCTCTCCAAAGGGGGCGTATGTCTGCCATATCCTTAACAGGTTTTAAACTACCAGTGGTTTGAGCAGACAAAAACCCAGAAGGCGAGCCCTCTCTATGGCCGTCATGCATCCACCCTTGGAGTTCCGTCCTGTGTTTCAGTGGGTGTATGGAGGGTTTAGGAACAGACAAACCTTCTCTGGCTTACGTATAAAACGTCCGGCAGTAGTAGAAGTTCATTGTCATGTGTCCACCCCCACCATCTCAGTCGTAGGTGATTCAGTGGTTTTGGGTAATAGTGACCAGTGGAGTTACTCCCTTCCAGGATCGTAACGTTTCCAGAGGTATATTATCCCTAGACAGTGAATTTGTTCGTAGTCCAGGTAAAAAAAAATGGTTTGGTTGTCCAGGCTAAGTACGGCGGGGTAAGGGATCCCCCCAGGGGAATTATTCCGTGGGATCCAATTCTCCGCCAGACATTATCTGGGCACCCCAGGGGTTACACGGCCGACGCGAGTCCTCCAGCCGCAGCGCCCGACCCAAAGACCCACTTTTCGAGGACTTAACTGCCCCAACCCGCTCGGATAAAACACGCGCTACTGAACATACTGCCAATCCAATTCTAAACTGGGGTAGATAGTCGTTCAGCGCGTTACGTGAGTCTCCGTGTGTAATGGGGCTGGGAGGGTTGAGCCGATTGGTCTGCCAACAGAACCCCGAGAGGTCCCGAAGGAGTCCGGTCTATCCATATCCTCCTGTCTTCTTGCTTGGTGTTTGGAAGGGCCTTTTTACTTAGGGTCCAATCGCTGCGGGGGAGTCGCCAAGGTCGGGGTCCCCAGAGTAGTTGGAGAAAAAAGGTTCTCGTCCGTTGGGGGTGCTGGTGGGTGTTTCCAAAAAATATTTTAGAATGATGGTAGGTTGGTGAAGGTTTTTTTTGTTTAAATTTGGTCTATTTGTGTTCTATTTTATTGTTTCTTTCCATCAAGGGTCCATGGTCATGGTAACTTACTTCCAGAAACAAAAAAAAGAAAAAAGAAAAAATCTTATAGATATAATTTTTTTTTTTTTTAAGAATGTGTAAGTAAAAGTAACTAAAGGTAAGTATTTTTTTTGAGAGTCCGTGGTCACGGTAACTCTATAGTGCTATTAGAGGTCTATTTTTGTGGTCTAAATTACCCCCTATTTTTTTATATGGGAGGTGGGGTGTGTAAGGTGCGGGTGCAGTGTATGTCCAGATGTTCCTCAGCTGTACTGGAAGCCTCAGTGGTGGTCCAGCCCGTGGTAGTGGTGTTGGTCCTGGAGGGGTTTTAGGGAGGTCCGTCCTTGGCCCATGAGTCTCGGTGGGATTCTTTGATGTCTACGTTGTGGTTTTATTTTGGAGGTGGCTGCTGACCAAGGAATCCTTGAGTTTTTTTTTTTGTGTTCCCTTTGAAGAGAGAGTAGATTTTGGGATTTGAGACATCATTTTTGGGGGGGATGCGAGTAGCCACTCGGAAGCTGGGTGAGTTGTATGGTGGGGGTAGGCCATCAGGTATGGTGGGGTTGATCCGCTTCTAGGGAGAGTTCTTTTGACATTGGTTCCCGTGGGAAGTGGTGTTGGTCCTCGAGGGGTTTGGGAGGTCCATCCTTGGTCCGTGGGTCCCGGTGAGATTCTTTGGTTCCTTTGTTGTGGTCTTTAGAGGTGGTTGTATACCAAGGAATCCTTGAGGTTTTTTATTCATTAGGGAGGCCAGGATCGGTGTTTGAAGAGGGAGTAGTTGTTTAGACTGTAGACTCTTCTGGATGTGGGTCGCCATCCGGTGGCTTGGTGAGTTGTATGGTGGAAGTGGGCCATCGGGTGTGGTGGGGTTAGGCCTCTATCTTGGGAGAGTTCTTTTAACATTGGTTTTTGTGGATCTTGGGTTGGTGAGACCAGGTTGTCCCGTGTTTTTCAGAGTGGTAGTGGTCGGGGTCTGGTTTTCCAAACGGTTTCTTATATTTTGCTGTGGTATTGTACCACCTGTGGGGGTATTAACCCTGCGGTACTGGATCGGTGAGGGCTTCGCCTTTCGCTGGGTTTTGCTGCTGGATGGAGCAGGTGGGTTGATCCAGTCCGTGGGGTTTCTGGAGGGGGACAGAGCATGGGGTCAGGGTCCACAAATCGATAGCTTCTGTTGGGTTGTAGGAAGTTTAAGGTGTTTTTGGAATTTCCTGCAGCGTCTTTAGTGTTTGTAAAGGTGGTTTGGTTTTGGGGCCCTCTGGTCCTGTGTGGGGGACCGTCCTCTGGGGTGTCCACGTCCTATCTCTCCACTGGATTGGTGGGAGCTTCGCCTTTTGGCTGGGTTTGCTGTTTTGATGGAGTGGGTGGGTTAATCCGGTCCGTGGAGTTTCTGGATGGGGACAAAGCACGGAGTCAGGCTCCAAGAATGGATAACTTCTGTTGGGGTGAAGGAAGTTGGTGTTCTTTGAGTTTCCTGCAGAGTCTAAGTGCTCATAAAGGTGGTCCGGTACTGGTGCCCTCTGGTCCTATGTGGGGGACCGTCTTCTGGGGTGTCCACGTCCTATCTCTCCATCCTATGGTGTGGTGAGCGGTGGTGGTATTCTGTTTGAAGAGGTGACCTGTTTGGTAGGTTTGAGGCATGTCCTTCTCGAGGGGCTAGGTGTCTAGAAGGTCCTGGATTCCCATCATGTTGGATTGGCTGTGGGTTTGGTTGCCTGCTGGGGATGTCATCCAATGGTTCTGTCCAGCAATCCCATGAATGATGGTGTTGACTGGGAAGATGTGGAGATAGATGGTTGTGGAGTTATAACCTGTTCCTGCTGATTATCATTCCATACCACCCAGGTCTGGGTATGGGATGGAGATAAAAAATCAGAGGCCACCTTAACACTCTGCCTCTGTTACGTTCCCTCAATCACACTGGTCAGGGTATGATGTGGGGGAAGATTAGGAGGGTTTGTGTTGCCCAAAAGGAGCCCTTCCCTATGTCAACCTTATGAGGGTATGACCGGGTCTCTGGGTCCTCTGGTATGGTGGGGGTTTGGCCGCTTTTTTAGAAGGGTTTCTTTGTTCTCGGTTCCGGTTGGTCTTGGGTTTGTGAGGCCGGGTTGTCCTGTGTGGTCGGGGTTGTAGTGGTGGGAGCCTGTTGTGCCATTCGTTGAAGCTTGAAAAAAAGACGTTATGTTAGGCGAAGTCGACGTTCCTACAATGAGACTAGGTTGCCAGTCGAAACTTTTTTCGGCTGGCCCCTCTGAGCGTCTCTTCTTAAAAGGTGTAGAGGGTCTAAGTGATTATCTATGCCCCGTCGAAATTTTTGGGCCTGGTTTGTAGGTGGAGTAGGGGGTCTGAGTTGCCATCAGAGTGCCCGGGGTCCTTGTTGTCTCGTAGATCATCCGTTGTAGTGTGTCCCTATGTAAAACTCAAAATAAGGGTAAGAGAAAAGTACAAATGAAAATAGGTAGCCAAAAGGAGATACCCCCGAAGTCCGTGTGGAATCTACCTTCCTTACAGCATCACAACGGATCTAGGGGCAGCCCAGCCACGACGCGTTTCTGCCTTACTCGGCTTCATCAGGTGGCAGGGAGGAGAAAAGAAAGGTGCAAAAATAGGTGCACTTGGTCGTAGTACGGTGAAAAGGCCATATTTTGGACCAGAGAAAATAGGGTGTGTGTGTAGGTGTATATGTAATTGAGGCTCGATGGTCTGGAGGTCTATGAAGGTCTGTTGAAGTAAAAATGCCAAAAAGGGCG